>NC_043013.1:17154017-17201517 GCF_006345805.1 Octopus sinensis
AAATAAATAAAAATAATTAAAAAGAAAATTAATTGAAAAAAAATTATGAAAAAGAATAATTAAAAAAAATTATGAAAAAAAATTATTAAAAAAAATTAATTACGAAAGAAAAATATTAATAAAAAAAAAAAATTAATTAACAAAAAATTATTTAAAAAAATTAATTAAAAAAATTATTTAACCAAAAATTAATTAAAACAAATTTATTAAAAAAAAATTTATGAAAAAAAAATTAATTAAAAAATATGAATTTAAAAATAATTAATTAAAAATGATTTTTTTAAAAAAATTAATAAAATAAAATAATAAAAAAGTTTTTTTTTAAATTAATTCAAAAAAAATTATTGAAAAAAAAGATTAATTAAAAAACAAATAATTAAAAAATTAATTTTAAAAAATAATTAAAAAAATAATTAAAAAATTAATTACCAAAAAAAATTAATTAAAATATATTAATGAAAAAAAATTAATGAAAAGGAAAGTGAGAATAGAGAGGCAAGTTTTGTCTAGCGAATGTTTCAAAAAAGATGGGTGAATGTAGTAAGGATGGCACGTATGAATGACGAAGCCACCTTGAGCATAATCCTATGAACCCAGAAAATTGAAAACAGAGGGTTACCTACTTGGGAAGAATGCCAAAATCCCTGATAACCCCACTCTCCCAAGTGTGCCGATATCAGACACGCTGGACATCAACACCTCCCCTTTTACCATATTTGAACTAACAGCAGCCACCAAGCAACTAAAAGCCTCGAAAGCATTTGGTCCCGACAACATTCCGGCTGTGATTTGGAAGGATGATAGATTTCACACACTTTTGCTTAACCTCTGCAACCACACACTTTCCACCTTTGTCGCTCCAAAGATTTGGCACCAATCTCAAATCATTCCAATACCCAAAAAAGGCGATTTGTCCCTCGTCACCAACTACAGGGACATATCTCTAATGTCAATTGCTGCAAAACTGTACAACAAACTGATCCTAAATCATCTTGTCCTTTTTGTTGAACCTTTGCTCCGAAAGAACCAAAATGGATTCAGACATGGGCGCTCAACGCTGAGCCAGATACTATGCCTGCGCAGACTTATTGAAGAATCAAAAGCATTTAATCGCGATCTTGCAATGGTATTTGTAGACTTTTCTAAAGCGTTCGATTCTGTAGATAGGTACAAGATGTTTGAAATCCTTAAGCTCTATGGGATACCAGACAAAATTATTTCTGCCATCAAGGTCCTCTACACAGATACGTCTTCAACCATCTTAACCCCTGATGGAGAAACATCATCTTTCTCGATCGAGGCCGGAATACTGCAGGGAGACACACTCGCCCCATTTCTTTTCATCATTGTTGTTGATTATGTGCTACGTATGTCAGTTGATACCATCTCTGGCAAGGGCTTTGAAATAAAACCAAGAAGAAGTTCCAGACACCCAGCTGAGTACTTGACAGACACTGACTTTGCTGACGACATCGCTCTTATCAGTGATTCTCTCTCCAATGCCCAGTCTCTTTTACAATCTCTTGAACAAGCCTCAAATTGTGTAGGTCTTTACCTCAATGAGGCCAAAACTGAATACATAAACAAGTGCCTGTCCAACAGTGATTGCATCATCCACACTCTCAACAGTGCACCTTTAAATATGGTTTCTGATTATAAATATCTTGGGTCATACATATCATCATCTGGAAAAGACTTTCTAACTAGAAAGGGTATGGCCTGGTCAGCCTGTAATGACATGCATAAGATCTGGTCATCAAATCTAAGTAGAGACTTCAAACTTGAAATATTCAAAGCCACAGTCGAACCAATCCTACTATATGGCTCAGAAACCTGGACGTTATCAAAGAAGCTTGAGAGGCGGTTGGATGGAACCTACACTCGCCTCCTTATGAGAGCTCAAAATCTCTCGTGGAGGTGCCATCCAACTAAAATGCAAATATATGGGAAATTACCACCTGTGTCATCTCTTGTGAAAGGTAGGAGAGTCCAGTTTGCTGGACATTGTTGTAGAGCTGAAAAAGAAGTAATTTCTACTCTTCTCCTCTGGAAGCCATCTACTCGCAACACCAGAGGGCGCACACTCTCCTACCCTGATGTAATCTCCAGGGATACAGGCATCCAGCAACAGGACCTCCGTAATGCTATGATGGACCGTGAAGTCTGGCGCAACATGGTAAATTCCATTGTCTCGACCATGGTCAAACAATGATGATGATGACTTGCAAACAAATGTGGTAACATATAACATTATTGACCGAGGTTACCGTGGTCTTTTCCGTAGGGTTTTCTTCCCCCATTACACTTTATCTGCTTCCCCCTTTACACTTTACATCATGACACTGTGATACACGATCCGTATTGATCGTATTTTTTCTTTTCCCTTTTACGATCCCTTTTGATCGAAAACCTACCCCACCTTTTTTTCTCTCCCCACAAAAGAAAAGCTCTACTTTGTAACCTGTCCCGTCTGTGAGCAGCCTTGTGTGGCTAATAAAGAAACATATCTATCTATCTATCTATCTATCTATCTATCTATCTATCAATCCATCTGTCTGTTTATGTCTGTTTATGTGTCTGTCTTTCTGTCTCTCTTTCTCTCTCTCTCTCTCTCTCTCTTCTCTCTCTCTCTCTCTGTATATATATATATATATATATATATATATATATATATATATATATATCGATCTGTTTCCTTCCTGCAGGGTCTTTGTATTTTTGCTTTAGTTCACTGTATATTTCATTGACTTATATAAACCTAGATACATCAATGCACCTCCATATCTGCCTTTTTTGCTCCCCTTCGTCTTTCTTGCTTATTATTATATTCGTCCATCTTTACCCTAACCAATCACTTGACTTGTCAGAAACATCAGCTAAATATAATTTAGTCTAAGATACATTGTGACGAAGGATAAAACAGATGTCTGTTCGATGAAGCTTAAACCTGAGCTGCACAACAGAATACATCTTGCATGTATGTATATATTATGTATGTATGAGTATACATACATACATGCATGCATGCATACATACATACATACATACATACATACATACATACATACATACATACATAAACACACCTACATCGACAGACAGACCTAAAGTGAGCAACATTGTGTGAGTTGGCAGTGAGTTCCTCAAGAAACACTCTCTTCCTATACAGCCCCAAAGGCAGCGAGCTGGCAGAAACGTTAGCGCGTCGGGCGAAATGCTTAGCGGTATTATGTCTGTCATTACGTCCTGAGTTCAAATTTCGCCGAGGTCGACTTTGCCTTTCATCCTTTCGGGGTCGATAAATTAAGTACCAGTTATGCACTGGGGTCGATGTAATTGATTTAGTCCCTTTGTCTGTCCTTGTTTGTCCCCTCTATGTTTAGCCCCTTGTGGGTAATAAAGAAATATATACAGCCCCCAAACCAGTGTGATCTCTTACCTCTGAGAAGACCTGGATGGAAAGCACTCAGAGTACAAAACAAAAAAAGACAATGCATGGATATGTTGCCCGGGAGCTTGAAGAAGACGATAGAATCGACACGAAGCGTAACCCGTCTTGGACATATCTATATCACATCACACTTTGAAGATTACGCGTTTGCAATCCAGGAACGGGAGATTGTTACAAAGTACCTGGTGAACAAGAGAGACAGTGACGCTCTTGTAATCCCAAGGTATAACTGCATATGTAGGCTACGTCATGTTTCTGTGGAAGACATCACGCATGTGATTAGCAGCTGTTCTAAAATGTCGTCACGGTACTACCTCCCTATGCGGCACGATGTTGTTGCTAAAACAATTTACAATGCCATCCATAAAAAAGACTGTCCGGAAATATACTTAGAAAATCCCTGGTATGGAATACATTCATAAACACCAGCTCAAGGAATACTGGAGGAATATTCTCATCAAAGCTTCTGTCAAATGTAAACATAACACCCCGGATATTGTTGTTTGGGACAGTGGGGCAAAGGTATGTACCATCATAGAGGTCATCTACTCTGCAGATATAAATCAAAGAAAAAGAGGTTATCTATGAACAACTGCTCCGAAACCTTCAGCTTCTGTATCCAGACTGTGAATTCATACCAATAATATTTAGAGAACTAGATTTTGTCAGTAAATGCTTAAAGGAGAATCTGGATAAACTGGGATTTTCAGAAAGAGAAATAGACTGGCTAATTCGTACATTACAAGTGCAATCTGTGAGTGGAGCAGTAAAAATATGCAAGATTTTTCTCAAGTTCCAAATGTGAATTTGTTTGTGTTAACTACATCCCAAAGATGGAACCTTGTATCTTGGTTGGAAAGCGGCTTCCTCCTCAGTGGATGATTTATAAGTAAAAAACAGAAGAGACATACAAATACCTAGAAGAAATCTTGCGGGACGTTATTCTAACAGGATACATCTTGTAATCACCTGAGGAAACACACCTACACCGATGGACAGACCTATTCCCATCTGTGGGGGCTTGATGCTAGACTGGTCGAAACAATCGGACCCTAAGTAAGGCATATGTAAAATTTGAATGAAATTGGTTGTGTAGTTCTCAAGTTTTAGGGAAACACACAGACAGACAGACAGACACACATTCTCAGTTTTATATATATAAAGATATATATATATATATTTACACAATACACACACACACACACACACACATACATACACACACTGTATTCATCTCTGTCTATTTATTGCCTTATCTACCAATTTATTTGTCAGCCATAGAAACTATACAAACAACCATTGGAACTTGATGCAGTACTCAGGCCCATTGGATCTTCCCAGAATTACAACTATTTAGCGGTTTGAGTTTGGCTGCTCTTTCTAGTGGGTCGAATGGCCTATCAGGGCCATTCCTTAATATTGTTGAAATTATATATATATAGTTGGTGACTATTTTTCTTTCTCACTTTAGACCGCTGGTGGCGAAAAATTTTTCTTGAATTTTTTGCTACCCTTATATTGATTAATTAATGATTTTTTGGCTAATTTTGAAATTATATCAGCAGTTTATATTTGCTGCTGAGAAGATGGCGCGGTGACGGTGGATTTTGAAAATTTAGAGTATATAGACTCGAGGCGTCGCTGCTTTCGCCTCGTGGATATATATTTTCCTTGGCTTCTTTGCTGACGAGACAGGCTAGATGTAAACAAATTTAATTTAATTTAATTAAATTGGTTTACCAAAGTGTCGAAACTATGCATAGTCCAAAGATGATAAGAGTAAATGTTTTTATTTCTCCTTTGGTTTCAGAATTACAACTATTTAGCGGTTTGAGTTTGGCTGCTCTTTCTAGTGGGTCGAATGGCAATCAGGGCCATTCCTTAATATTGTTGTGTATATATATATATATAAATGTGACCGCGTGTGTACCGTTGGCGATTTTTTTTTCCTCTGTCTTCCCTTCTCTGGATCTTTCCTTCTCCTATGTTTCAGACGAAGAGCTCTGCTCGAAACGTTAAACCCTCCTTCTTTCCTTCTTTCCTGAGTGTCCAATAATACTATATTTGTTCCACATCCTCGTGTTGTTGTGTTTTTTGTGCTTTCTTGTTTGGATTAACTATATATATATATATATATATATATATATATATATATATATATATATATATATATATATATATACATGTATATATATGCATGCATATGTGGATATATGACTACATATGTATATATGTGGAGGTAGTGTATGCATATATGTATGTATACACACATGCACACACATACACACATATATTATTCTGTCAATATTTCTACTATCCTATATATCCCACTTTCATTCTTTATCTGCCTATGTATAAATGTATGATTATATGTATGCATGTGTGTGTATGTGTATACATATATATATATGTATATATATATATATATATATATATATATATATATATATATATATATATATATATATATATATATGTGTGTATATGTATATATATATATATATGACTATGTTATTTTATATATCTATGTGTATATCTCTTAATGTACTTATTTATCTATCTAACCATACACCAAGCCATCTGTCTACCCTGATGTTGAATGGACTAATTTTAAAACGATGCCAAACCTCTAACATAAACACCACTAACAAGCCACCCTGGTACTCTTTCTGAGAACTGATTTAGACAAATTCCACAAACATAAAACACAGAAACACCTGTTTCTAGAAAGAGGCGATGGCGTCAGCATTATCATCATCACTGATCATCCCCGTCCTTTTTATCTTCCTTTATCATAAAGTATTTGAGACATGATGATAACAACAACAATAATATTAATAATAATAATTTATCATTTTTGTTATTATTATTATTATTAAGAAGAAGAGCACGACTGTTATCTATATGTATATATAAAGCTGAAGTTGTCTGTGTATGGCAGGTTTGGTAGCCTTCAACTAACAGTATCTCCTCCGAGACCCTGCAGTGCAAGTTGACCAAAATTGAGAGTATGATAGAAGAAGGCTTGCTCTTCATTCTGTAGAAGAAAAAATTCAAATCATGTTAACACCAAAAATTATTTACATCAAAAAAGGTGCTTTTTTTCCATGAAAATCACTATTTTTTTACGATTTTTTGACTGCTGTGTCGCCATTTTTTGGTGTATTTCAACCAGAAAAATGTTCACTTATAGAGAATAACAAGCTACATAATGCAAAACTTTTACTTTTTAAAAATTCCAATTCTAAAGGGTCGAAACAAACCTGAGCAATGCCGGGCGATACTGCCAGTTGGTTATAAAGAGAGATTGACTCTGTTTATTAAAATGAAAATGAAACAAATGTGTCTTTTACAAGTTCAAAATATAAAAGGAAATTAAATTCAAAGATAGGAAATGCTGTAACATTCAAAATTAAACCAGAATAACTGCATTTCTTTCCAAGTAAAACAACATCATCAGTCTTTGGTCTTGGATCCAAACCCCAATTACAGAGAAGGAAAGAAAACCTCATGTCTGTTGAAAGAAACGATGATGATGATGATCGGATCTGGCATAATTGGATGTTAAAGAATCTAAACTGGTATCCAGAGAAAGCTCAGGAGAGACATTCACAAGCACTGTTGGAATTTCTCAAATCTTGTCAGACAGGAATTAGAGAAAGCCTTAAAACCTGTAAGAAAAAGAGCTGGAATAACTTTATGGATTCCCAGCACTCCATTGCCTAGCAAACACTGATTCTATTGTTATTAAAATGGTGGATAAAGGAGGCGCTATTGTAATTAGAGTTAAGGGTAAGAACATTTCAGTTTGTGAAGAAGTTTTAAGTGACAAAACTTAAAAGAATTACTTGTAGATCCAAACCCCAATAACAGAGAGGAACTTGATAAAATAATTTTGGAAATGGAGGAAAAAAATTTCATAAATGACATGGTATCTAAGCTAATTCATTCAGAAAGAACACCTGTATTTTACAGTGTTCCAAAAATACATAAAAAATTTGAAAAATGTCTTCTATTGCACTCAATTTGCAGTGAGTATGAATGCTGCACTGCTAAAATTTCAGAATGGCTGGATGGTTTTCAGCTCCCAATAGCTAAAAGATTAAGTTCCTACATTCTGGATACTTTTGATTTTGTTTTGATCTACACCATACTGTATGTATTGCTTTGGTATACACCATACTATACCTTAGAGTATCCCACAACCTATTCCTAGTGGTTCAGTTGATGGCCTCGTGGTTATAAGGACGTGGGTTCAATTCCTGATCTAGACAAGTGTTGTCTCCTTTAGTAAAGCACTTAATTTCAAGTTATCCCAGTCTACTCCTCTGTAAGTAAGCACCAGCTGAATGTTGGTGCAGGCCTCTCTTTCTGTTGTGGTCACATCCTAAATGGTAGGTGAATGGTAGGAGAGACAAGAGGGTGTTAACGTTTGTTTGTGATTACTTAGGTACTTTAAACAGTGTTGACTGCCATGACAATGCATCCTTTAAGGCCCTCATGCTTTCCGAAATCCGCCGAAACTACACCTGATTGTCCCCCTTCCATACTCATACATGTGTATGTCATGACTCATGCACTGTTCTTCCCCTGACGCTTGTACATTACCCTATGTATTATACATACACTTTAGATGAGTTGTAGTGCACCTGAGCACTGTACACAATGTTTTTTTATTATTATTATTATTATTATTATTAGAGAAAGTCTGGTACAAGTTGCCAGGCATTGCTCACTTGCAAAGAAAGACTAGACTCATTCCAAAATTTATGTACTACTAGTCAACTGCTGTTTGGAGAATATTGGTTTCGACTTTTGGCACAGGGCCAGCAATGTTTAGGGGTGGAGTAATTGATTACAATGACCCCAGTGTTCAACTGGTACTTAATCTATCAACCCCAAAAGGATGAAAGGCAAAGTCATTCTCAGTGGAATTTGTACTCAAAATGTAAAAGACGGACAAAATGCCACTAAACATTTTGTCCAGCATGCTAATGGTTCTGCCAGCCTGTCACCTTAGCTGTTTAAGAAACACTGGTTTCAGATTTTGGCACAAGACCAGCAGGTTTGGGGTAGAGGATAAGTCAGTTAAATCAACCCAAGTGCTCAACTGCTACTTATTTTGTTGATCCCAAAAAGATGGAAGGCAAAGTCAACCTCAGCAGAATTTGAACTCAGATAGTAGAGACAGATGAAATGCTATTAAATGTTTCACTGGCATGCTAACGGTCCGGCCAGCTTGCCATCTTAGCTGTTTGAGAAATATTACAAACAGTTAGTTACTAACAGATGCTTACAAATTAATAAGTTCAACATGAGAATATATATTCAGTTTCACCCTAAAACAATTAAATAGTGTACATTTGGTTATAATTAGCTTAACTGACGTCAACGAATGTTTAATTGAGATGTAAACCAGTGCAAATGTGGCTATGTTAATGAGATGTTTGCTTCCCAACAATACCGTTTCAAGTTCAGTCCTTCTGAATGGAACCTTGGGCAAATGTCATCGTGTGTATGTGTGTGTATATATATATTTCCACTTTTTTCTTATTTTTATTTTCCTAAAATTTTCGTTGCGTCTTGCAACCTTTTCAGTTGTTTTGAATATGCTTCAACACACGAACTCATATAAAGAATTTTAGGAAAATAAAAATAAGAAAAAATTTTACCAGTGAGTGTGTTATATTATAAGGCACAAAAAGAAAATGACTCTCCCCAGACACAAGAGAATATATATATATATATATATATATATATATATATATATATATATATATAAAAATACAAAATGGGACAAAAATGCAAAACATTCAAATAGACGATACAAAAACACAGACGGGTTATTCAAAGCCTCTGATCTTCAGTCAAGAACCGGATCATCCTCGCAATTTATATAAATAGATGTGTGTATTTTTCCCTTGTTAACAATTAACACAGAAAAAAATAGATAAATAGTTACCAGGGTAGCAGAAAATCACACAAGTAAAAAGGTTGTAACTCCTTGTTTTTAAAGGTAGAAACTTCAGGTTTACATGAAATATTTTGTATAATATGTATAAATAAATAAATGGAGTTAAACGCAGGTGTTATTCAAATTCGTTTAACTCCAGTTTGACATTTCTAATTTTTATTCATCCATCAACCCAATAGTACTTAATAAGGCACTTTGGGAAGAAATTAATATATATATATATATATATTAACACACACAAGGGTATGCTGAAAAGTTCCTGGCTTTTGGTGAAAGAAAAAACAGGAGGATCACTTAATTAGGATTTTATTTAACATATTCCCCTCTCAGATTCACACAGTTGTTGCAGCAGTCCTTCAGTTTTTCTAAGCCCTGTAAAAGAACTTGAAATTCCAGTCAAGTCTTTTGCAATAACTTCGAAGCCAGGTGCTTTTTAACACCCCCTTACATGTGTGTGTGTATGCATATTTATGTACACACACACACATATACACACATGCATATCTATCTATTTATCTCTCTCTCTCTCTTTCTCTCTCTCTCTCTCTCTCTCTATATATATATATATATATATATATATATATCATCATCATCGTTTAACGTCCGTTCTCCATGCTAGCATGGGTTGGACGGTTCGACCAGGGATCTGGGAAGCCAGAAGGCTGCACCAGGCTCCAGTCTGATCTGGCAGTGTTTCTACAGCTGGATGCCCTTCATAACGCCAACCACTCCATGAATGTAGTGGGTGCTTTTTACGTGCCACCTGCACAGGTGCCAGGCGAGGCTGGCAACAGCCATGGTCGGATTGGTGCATTTTACGTGCCACTGGCACGGAAGCCAGTCGAGGCGGCACTGGCATCGGCCACGATTCAGATAGCGCTTTTTACATACCACCAGTCCAGGGGTCCTGGCAACTGCCGAGTGCCTGTCGTCGGATGAGGTTCGATTTCGACTTCGCTTGCCTCAACAGGTCTTTGTGTGTGCCAAGGGAGGAAAGACATGCATAAGTGGGCTGGACTCACTTGTCCTGCCTGGTCTTCTCACGCACAACATATTTCCAAAGGTCTCGGTCGCTGGTCATTGCCTCGGTGAGGCCTAAAGTTCGATACAAAATAAGAAAATGGAGGAATAAATTTTAATCAATCATCAACTACTAGATAATACCAATTCATATAATTTATTAACTAATTGTTTAGGAACATCCAGATCAAACAGAATAATACAGAATAAAACAGTACAAATAAATGAGTAAGATAATACCATAAGCAAAATACATATAAATATAAAAAGGATCTTACAGCTGTTTCAGCCATGTAGATAAGTATATTGGATATATGTTATCCCATAGTGGATTACACTCGCAACCCCTATCTCATTTTGTATATATATATATATATATATTCACACACACATGCATGTATATATACATACACGTATACATATACACTAGCAGAGATACTCAGAGTTACTTGGAATTAAAATGGCATAGTTTTTCATTGTTTTACTTGCTTCGGTCATGTGACTGCTACCATGCTGGAGCACCATCATTAGTCTAAGAAACTGACAACAGGATTTATTCTCTGTAAGCATAGTACTTTGTAAGCATGTGTGTGTGTATGTATGTATGTATGTATATATATATATATATACACACATACACACACATATATATATATATATATATATATATACATACATATATATATATATATATAAATTATTAGAGAGTTAACCACTATGTGGATAACTCTAGTGCTAAAAATAGCTCATATATATATATATATATATATATATATATATATATCAACAATCAAGGAACGGCCATAATAGGCCATTCACCCACTAGAAATAACAGCCAAAGCTTCAACCGCAAATAAAAATCAATTCCGTAAACAGGAGAAAAAAGTTCCGACTTGGGCTATTTCTTACTGAAGAATCTGAGGGCCTATGGAAGATTGGCTTGATTTAATTTAATCAGGTTAGTTTACCATTAAACAGCAGATGAAACGGTGCATCGTATAAGAAATTACAGGGTAAATGTTTTTAAAATTTTCTCCTGTTTACGGAATTGATTTTTATTTGCGGTTGAAGCTTTGGCTGTTATTTCTAGTGGGTGAATGGCCTATTATGGCCGTTCCTTGATTGTTGATGTTGAACTTAAAAATGGTCTATGACTATTTAATTTTTTCCCACTAGGCCGCTGGTGGCAAAAAAAAAAATTCTACAAAATTTTTTTTGCCACCCTATATTGATTAATTATATATATATATATATATATATATATATATATATATATATATATATATATATATATATATATATATATATATATATGAGAAGTGTTCGTTAAAGATTTCCCCTGACCCACTTTTGGTTATTACAGGAAATGGAACTTGTACAAGTACAATCGTACTTATCTCTACATGTCACATTGTAAATCGCAACTTTCCACTAATAACTGTTTGTCTTTTACAGCAACTGAAGTGGACTAAGGTGTTATATTGGAGGCGCTTGAATGCCGATCAGTGTAAAGGATGCGTAAGGTATTTGAGAATATACCTTTTGGGGGTCATTGCTGCATTCTTTGCTAACTCTATGTAATCTTTGTTTCAGAAAACAATAATGGCAGACCCCGCCCTTTCCCCAGCTTACTCAAGAAATGAAGCAGCATGTTGTTCTTGTGGTTATAAAGGCTGAGCATAGTGATTTAGAAATATTTTGATTTTTAAAAGTTGCCTCTAGGAGCTAATCAATGGCAGCATTCGTCCTATTTTTCTGGACTGCCATGTTAGCTTGGTGATAACTGTTAATATCCAGTACTGCTGCAGAGAGAATTAGAAATAATATTTATATATATATATATATATATATATATATATATATATATATATATATATATATATATATATATATATATATATATATATATATATATATATTATATAGAAATTAAAATCAAATTCAATGACAGCACCGCTTGACTGGCATCCATGCTAGTGGAGTGCTAAGAGCACCATCCAAGCGTGATCATTGCCAGGGCCACTGATTGACTGACTCCCATGCTGGTGGCATGTCAAAAGCACTATTCAAGCGTGATCGTTACCAATGTTGCCTTACTGGCACTTGAAAGACAACATACAAGCGAGGTCGTTGCCAGTGCCGTTGGACTGGTTCCTGTGCTGGTGGCATGTAAAAGCACCCACTACACTCTTGGAATGGTTGGCATTAGGAAGGGCATCCAGCTGTAGAAACTCTGCCAGATCAGATTGGAGCCTGGTGCAGCCATCTGGCTTGCCAGTCCTCAGTCAAAACGTCCAACCCATGCCAGCATGGAAAGCAGACGTTAAACGATGAGGATGAGGAGGAGGTTGATGATGATATATATATATCTATCCTATCACATCAACAACTCCTTCACATGCACTTCTACCAATATCATCTACAGCATCTCCTGCTCTCTCTGCCATTCTCTATACATCGGGCAAACGGGACGCCACTTGGCTGACCAGTTCACGGAACACCTCCAAGACATCCAACTCAGCAATGACACCCCAGTCTCACACCATTTCCACTCTACTGGTCACTCTTTGCAACACCTGTCCATGTTCGGATTGTCCTTGCACAGGGGCCATCTGAACTCCCATTTGCAACGTGAACAGAGATTAATCTTCTCTCTTCTCTTCATTCCTACCCACCTTCTCCTTCCTTCATCGTGACCCCTCCTTTGTAAGCCTACCCTACCCCTACACATTCCAACCCAACCTTCCCTATCCTTCCCCATCCCACCCCAACCACCCCTTACACCCACTCCCACGTGCTCCACCTTTACCCCTACCCTCCGCCTACCCACACCCCACCTCTACCCCCACCCTCAGCCTAACACAGCCCACCCTTGCTTTCCCTACTCCTGCCTCCCCCACATCTTACACCATCACACCACTACAGCTTATACCACCATACCACACACCACACCACCATGCACACCTCAGCACTGACCACTTCCCAGACCCACATTTTCACACCTACACATACACACATGTACACGTCAAAATCACCAGCCCTCTTCCACACGCAATTACTCTCTTATACACACACACGCGCACCTTTGTTTTGGGATCACCACCACTTGTTTTGGGATCCCCACCACTTTGTTAAATCCCCTTCTCCCTAGCTCTCCTGTGTGACCCTTCTGTCCGGCCTTCACCATGATAGATCGCTAGCCACTACATATTCTTTATTTTCTCTCCTTGTTCCTTTCTGTGGAAGAGTGTATGCTCAAAATATTAAAGTCTTTTTCGCTTCCCGAGTGTTTTACTAATATATGTTTGTTGTCTACATCATCTGTCTTTGTCTTTTGCCTTTTTGAGAATTCTCCCCCTATATATATATATATATATATGCATGTATTTATATACATGCATATGTATACATATATATATATATACACATATATATTTACTGTTAAGATACATATATTTATATATTTATTGTTTGATTATAATATCTCCATTTATTTTATGTTATTTTTTGACCTGAAGAGTGGCTATATTAGTTTTGGTGAAGCATTGTAAGGTCTAACTTTAAAATGTGAGAAGGTACAAAGTAAGCTACAAAAGGAAAAGAAAACAGAACAAAGTTGCAGTTTTACCTTGTACTTCTATATTTCAGGGTGGAGACCCCTTCTTCAGGACATTCGGAAAAAGCAGAAGTTGGAAAAGATCATTGCTCAGATCTGAGCAACTACTGCTTTTTCCAAATGTCCAGAAGAAAGGGTGCTCACCTCAAAATATAGAAATACAAGGTAAAACTGCAACTTTATTCTGTTTTCTTTCCTTTTGTAGTTTACATTGCACTTTCTTGCATTGTTCCAGCCTTACAGCCTTTAGACATAAGCAAACTTCATAGCAGTTAAAATATGTGTGCGACATATTTCAACAACTAAAAGGCAAATTCACTATAGTTACTGAGGAGAAAAATTCTTTCTTATGGTAAAAAAAAGGTGTAAAAACATCATATCTGCCCAATGTCCCCACCTGTCAGATTCCCAGACACAATGTTTCTAGCCTCGTAGCCATTATCAATGAAAAATACCTAAAAGGGGTGACATATATGTGGTCTAATCAATAAGTATCCAGACTGTTGCCTGGATAATGAAGGTAAAGCACAAAGAATAAAGCCATTTGACACAAATTGACCTTGAACTTTGATGTGCATGTACACTAAGTTTTAACTTACTAGCTCACTTCTACTGTTTACGGCAGTGCTTGGAAGGAAGGTGTGTAGCGTTGATTGTCACATTGACCACGACAGAGAAAGTTGAGCAGAAAACCTGCATCAAATTTTGCCAAAAGCTTCCTGAAACCTGCTCAGAGGCCTATGCAAAGTTTTCATCATTCTCAATACAATCAAGGATATTTTATATAACTGAAACTTGGTAAATATGCATCTCATAGTCAAATTTTCAGTGATAATGGACTGAACTGAACCATAACTAATCTGCACATCCTCTGATAATTCACAGATGATGATTCGATGATTTCCCCTCACAGCTGCACACACATCTGTGATGTTTTTCTCAGTTCTGCTGGTTGAAGGTCTCCCAGAACATTCATCAATATTCATATTTTTTCAGACATCATGGAAACATCTGAACCACTCGTACATTTGTGTGCAGCTCATACACTTTCAGAAACTTTGAATAGACATCTGAGCAGGTATCACCATGAGCACTTTTTCTATGGTCAATGTGACAATCATATGCTACACACCTTCCTTCCAAGCACTGCTGTAAATAGAAGAAGTGAGCTAGAATGTTAAAACTTAGTGCACATGCACAGCAGGGTTCAAGGTCAATCTGTGCATAGCAGCTTTACTCTGCGTGCTTTAGCTTCGTTACTATGGCAACAGACTGGATACTTATTGATACTTATTTACACGTATGTACGTGCATGAGTGTGTGTATTTGTGCCTCTATGTTTTGATATTCTGCATAAACATGTGTTGTGTGGTCATTGGGACATACTACTTTAATTGGAAACAGGAAAGGGTGGGCATTTGACCATAGAAAATAACAAGGTAAACTCCAACCAACCCATGCAAACATTGGAAAGTGAACATTAAGAAGAAGAAAGTGGTGGTGGCGGTGAGGAGGAGGAAGAGGGGGAGAAGAAGAAGAAGAAGAAGAAGAAGCTTTACACAGTTCAGACTGTAATGAAACTAAATAGGGCCCAAAAAGGAACAGATTGTGGCCCTAACCTGCTTATGTTAGAGTATATACATAGTTGTCTTCAACCAAGGGAAGACATGGTATTCTTTGATCTCTGAGTTTGTGAATCTTACATTCTAGTTAGATTGCTTGTTAACAGGCCAGCAAGAAAGTCTATAAATGGTCATTCAATCCACTAGAAATAGCAACCAAATTAACCCTGCAGTATTAGAAAAGAACACAATAGGTAATGTGATTCAACGTTCATTGCATATATGAAAAAGAGGGGATGGTCATGGCTGGGTGGAATGCCTTCGATCATAGGTCTTCTCATTTAAGGCTGACTGGGGTTAAACAACAACAACTATAGCCATCTATCAGTATAAAATAAGTTTGCTTAATGAAAGTTGACCTATAAGGCGCAGGAGTGGCTGTGTGGTAAGTAGCTTGCTTACCAACCACATGGTTCTGGGTTCAGTCCCACTGCATGGCACCTTGGGCAAGTGTCTTCTACTATAACCTCAGGCTGACCAAAGCCTTGGGAGTGGATTTGGTAGACAGAAACTGAAAGAAGCCCATTGTATATATATGTGTGTGTGTGTGTGTGAGTCTGTGTTTGTCCCCCCCAGCATCGCTTGACAACCGATGCTGGTGTGTTTCTGTCTCCGTGACTTAGCGGTTCGGCAAAAGTGACAGATAAAATAAATACTAGGCTTACAAAGAATAAGTCCTGGGGTCGATTTGCTCGATTAAAGGCTGTGCTCCAGCATGGCCGCAGTCAAATGACTGAAACAAGTAAAAGAGATAAAGTGAGGAATGGGGCAACATAATACCAACAACACTAAAATCTTGATCCGTCAGTTGTAAACTCATTGTCAGCCCTTATAAAACAGACTTATCATGAGTAAAAAGAACACATACAAACCATTTCCATCCCGTCCTTTTCCCTTGTCCAGTGTACTTCTTTTTAAAAAAAGTTTTCCGTGTTTGTGGTGCATTTGCTGCTATTTCTAGCAAGGTTGTCTTAAGTGTAAAAAATTTTTTTTTAGTTATGGAAGAGTTATCGCCCTTCGACGTAACACCATTAGCGGTTCAAAAAGAAAACCTGAACGTCTAGTAAAGAGAACAGAATCACGAATGGTCCCTTGATATAAAATTTGTGTTAGTGTTTAATGTAAAAGATACGCGATACATAATGTAAAAGATACATGATGGGAGGGTGAGGAGTCAGAAATTCGTGACGGCTGAAGTATTCCTGAAATGTAGCAGTCTGTAAAATATTGTTACTTGAGAGCAAGGTCTAATCGCATGGTTGATAGTTATCGGGTTGGTTCGTACTTGTATAATTACTAATGAACGTTTCTATTATTCGAGAAAGTTACCATCTCAGATGTTGAAAGTCCCAATACGAGTGCTGCCAAGTTTATTTCTCAGCCTGACACACAATGGGAGGTAACTCTTCGATTTTTCTCTGTGTGTGTGTGTGTATGAGAGAGAGGTGGAGTGAGGAAAGGTCCCGGAGAAGGCGCCAGCGCAACACAGGTGACTTTTACCCTCTTCTGTTGTAGACTGTGACCATCTAGTGGTATCTACATACAGCTAAGTGGACTCAACTATTGAATGATGGCTTACGCTAGACGTACTACAACAAAACGTTAACTGGATAAGAATTTCCAATCACTTCGTTGATAGATTATTAAGCAGGCAGTAACCAGTGACTCACTCCTAAATACCTCTCCCCCGGATACCTTCAAATGTTTGGAAGTGCCACTTCTTTACATATCTCTCCTCATCCATCCGCAGTACATGACCATACCAGCGCAAACGTCTCTCTTGCACACCACATCTGATACTTCTTATGTCCAGCATTTCTCTCAGGGTGCTTACACTCTGTCGTCTGTGCGCACTGACATTATACATCCAGCAGATCATGCTAGCTTCATTTCTTTCAAGACTACGCATGTCCTCTGCAGTCACAGCCCATGTTTCACTACCATGAAGCATGGCAGTTCACACACATGCATCGTACAATCTACCTTTCACTCTGAGCGAGAGACCCTTTGTCACCAGTAGGGGTAGAAGCTTTCTAAACTTTGCCCAGACTATTCTTATTCTAGTGGTAACACTCTCTGAGCATCCACCTCCACTACTAACTTAGTCACCTAGGTAGCGGAAACTATCAACTACTTCTAGTTCCCTCCCCAGGAGTATAATGGAATCTGTTTTCTGAGTATCAATGGAGTCTATTGCACCTGTGCATTTGCCGCACATGAAAGCTATCTTCTTGGTTAATTTTCCTTTGATGTTACTGCACCTCTTATGCGTCCATAGCTTACACTGGGTACATCTTATGGAGTTTCTACCTACACCTTTTCTACAGATCGAGCAGGGCCACCTACCTGAGGAGGAGTGTGATGAGTTTGCCTTTCTGCTTACTAGAACTTTGGTCTTTGCTACATTTACTCTAAGACCCTTTGATTCTAACCCTTGCTTCCACACCCGAAATTTCTTTTCTAGTTCCGGTAGTGATTCTGCTATGAGGGCCAGATCATCAGCATAGAGGAGCTCCCAGAGGCAACCCATCTTGAATTCCTGTTATTGCCTGGAGGACTATGATGAATAGAAGGGGACTAAGGGCTGAACCTTGGTGGACCCCTACTTCTACCCGGAATTCTTCACTATACTTGTTGCCAATCCTAACTGTACTAACGGCCTCTCTGTATAGGGCCTGTACAGCCCTTATCAACCATTCATCAATCTCCAGTTTCTGCATTGCCCACTAGATAAGGGATCAGGGGACCCTGTCAAAGGCTTTCTCCAAGTCCACAAAAGCTAAGTAGAGGAGTTTATCTTTAGCTAGGTATTTCTCCTGCAGTTGTCGAACCAGGAATATGGCATCAGTGGTGCTTCTATCCAGAATAAAATCGAACTGCATCTCATCTAAGCAGACTCTCTCCCTAATGAGATGGACTATGACCCTCTCTGTGACCTTCATCACCTGATCCAGCAGTTTAATACCCCTGTAGTTATTTCTATCTAGAGCATCACATTTACCCTTGTAGCAGTTGACTATGGTACTGCTACACCAGTCATTGGGTATGACTCCGTTATGTACTTCCTGGTTTACTATTCAGGTGACTAGGCCATAGCCCACACCACCAGATGCTTTAAGCATCTTAGCAGTGATTCCTGATGGCCCAGGGGCTTTTCCTGGCTTCATACCCTTAATTGCTTTATCTACTAGGGAGCTGTCTATTGGGATAGCTGGTCCCTCTATTGGGTCAACATTTGGCAGGCTCTCCTCCTCCCATTTTCCACATTCAGCAGTCTTTCATAATGGCTTCTCCAAGCCTCTTTCTTTTCAGAATCACTAAAAGCAAGTGCACCATCATTCATTCGAACACATTTCTCACCTGTGACATCACAATTTTCTCTCACACACTGTCTTGCAATCCCAAACATATATATATATATATATATATCCCTGCGAGACTCATTCAATTTAAGTGAACATTTGATTGTTTAAACTTTGTAATTTTAAACTGTTAAAATCCCCTTGTTAATATATATTTGTACCTGTGATAAACAAAAAATTGTTGAAACTAGTCTAGTATGTATGTGAATAACTCTATTTAAAAACAACTACACACTTCTTAAATTCAGGTACATTTTCAAACCCCAAAAACAAATTTTCCTATATATTTTCCTGCATGGGAATACACCTTTTCTTCACATTATATATATATATATATATATACATACACATAAGTGCAGGAGTGGCTATGTGGTAAGCAGCTTGCTTACCAACCACACGGTTCCGGGTTCAGTCCCACTGCATGGCACCTTGGGTTAGTATCTTCTAGTATAGCCTAGGGCCAACCAAAGCCTTGTGAGTGGATCTGGTAGATGGAAACTGAAAGAAGCCCGTCGTATATATATATATGTGTGTGTGTCTGTCCCCGCCCAACATTGCTTCACAACCGATGCTGGTGTGTTTATGTCCCTGTAACTTAGTGGTTCAGCAAAAGGGACCGATAAAATAAGTACTAGTCCAACAAAGAATAACTCCTGGGGTCAATTTGTTCGAGTAAAAGTGGTGCTCCTGCATGGCCACAGTCAAATGACTGAAACAAGTAAAGGAATAATATATATATATATACACCCACACACATATACAGAGAGACACACACAACATGGGCAGATTAAGCCTACCCCGATCTCCAAGCATGCGACTGGTATTTGTTTTATAATGACGCCTGAGATTTGAGACAAAGTCAATTCCAGCAAGGCTTGAACTCTGAACTCTTAGACTTAGGTCTTTTATGGAGACTAGAACTCATAAGGCTGGAGCTTAACCCTATTCCCATAACATATAAAAGACTGAGATTACAACATTAATCCACTGGACAGGATGATGGTCCACTGAAGGATTAACTTCCCAGCTATAGCTGGAAGTCATTTGCAGCTGAGATAAATAAAGCAATGTGAAATGATGTGTATTGCTCACAAACACGATGCACCGGCCAGTTTAGGAATCAAAACCACATCACAAGCATGAGTGCAACCCTCTAACCACTAGGCCATGCAATTTCACACTAATGGGAAGAAAATAGATGTTGTAATGCATTTTGGTCTGCTACTATTTCTACAGACAACGCTTCAATGACAACAAAACAACATAATTCAGTTTGAAATGATTTATAAAATATTTTATGAATATAAAAATGTAAGATGAATATGATCAGCTGAAAATGGCAATAACTAGGCTAATATCGCTTTCTTTTTAGAATGTCAGGTCGCCAGTTAATGGGGTGAGTTTCTTCCGATGCCTTCTCATCTTCTTTGTAAATCTTTATACTTTTGTCAGCTTCCCCAGTAATCAACCGACTTCCGCTATGATCAAAGGTGCAGGCAAAGATACCAGCTTCTGAATCAATAGAGCCTGGCTGTACAGCAGCTTGGATCCTCTGGAAGTTATAGCCTGTCTTCCAATCCCAGAAATACATTGTGCCGTTATCAGCACCAGACACCAGAACATTGTCAGAGTTCATGCCAAGAGTGTTGATGATGGCATTGTGTCCGGTCAAGTTCTGGATGAAGTTGCCATCTGGAAACTTCCACTGCTTGATGTTGTCAGGGGAACCTGATGTGAAGGAATACTTGGTTGGATGAAGGACTAATGATCGAATGCTTTTCTTGTGATTGGTAAGTGTAGCACGGGTACGTCCAGCTGCCAGGTCCCAAAGACGAATTGTACAATCATGACTACCAGTAATTACCTGCGGAGATAAACAGAAAGAAAAATAAATGTAAAAAAATACAACAGAAATACTTTATAAGACTGCCATATTTCAGACTGTCAGCTTCTTTTTTAGAGTTGGTCAATTTTCAAAAAATATTTACATATCTAATTTAAACATGTTTTAATTTATTTGGACTCTGTACATCAAATGTTTTATTACCAATTAGCAACCGCTTCTTTAGAGATGAGCATTTTCTTAAATATTCATATTTACAACATATTTTAGTTAATTTTACTTCTGAACATCCGGTGTCTTGTTTTTGAATGTGTATAGAGAACAGGACTGAATTCCTTTAAGTACACACAATCAAATATTGAACTGACTAAAGTTGTAGAGTAAATGTAAATATTAGAAAAGAGAAAGAAAATTTGACATGAGAGACAAGCAATTGAGTGAGCCCACATGTACTCACTGGAACTGCTTCACATAGCTGCTAAATATCTCTCAAATCATATTGTAGGCAGTTTAAAACAGAAGGCATGAGATAATGTAGTTCTAGAAATAGTGTGTCTGAATAAATGAGACATAACTACAGTTTAATGCATCACCACTCTCTAGTCTGACTTTTGTTTTCTTATAATTTTCTGAAAAAATGTGTATTTTTAAAGGAAATTTTGCAGATAGGTCATCGAAGGTATAAATTATAATCATCTTTTATCTTTTACTTGTTTCAGCCACTAGACTGCACCTTGAAGAATCTTTTAATCAAATGAGTCACCCCCTACTACTTATTTTTTTTAGGACTGGTACTTATTCTATCAGTCTCTTTTGCCAAACTACTAAGTTACAGGGATGTAAACACATCAACACTGGTTGTCAAGCAGTGGTGGGGGACAAACGCAAACACAAAGACACACAACAGGCTCATTGCAGTCTCCATCTACAAAATCCAAGGCTATGGTAGAATAGACACTTGCATAAGGTGTCACACAGTGGGACTGAACCAGAAACATGTTGTTGGGAAGCAAGCTTCTTACCACACATTTATATATTTCTTATTTACCTTCTTTTTTTTTTTTTGAGGAGTTTCAGATCATTATCACCCCTTTAATCTTGTTACCACTAATTTCCATAACTTTAGCATTTCTCACTTCTCCTCTTAGATCTCCATGTTTGAAATATCAATATCAACACTTTGGTAAACATATTTCTGCAGAATTTCATCCTAGACTATGTGTTTTAGAGAATTATGACAAAGCAAAGTCGGAGAAAGGGCACTAAACTGCAATTATCGCCCCCCCCCACCCACCAAATATAATGATCATAGGTCTGCCGGATCAGGGTGGACATGAGGATGGAATAGAAAGAGTTGAGGTGCTTTAACAACAGCATATGAAAACAGGGCAGCAAAACTAGTGATGTTTGAAAAGAAAACTGTTGTCCTATATCGTCTCTCATTGTTCATTGAGGGGACAGTAAAAAATACAAGGGGACGTTTAAGTGAAAGAGAATACAAACATTAAAAAAAATCGTTTACTGTGGTTGTTGTTTAGCCGTAGATCAAAACGGATTCAGCAGACCTATGATCTATCCCATATTATATGCTTTCCCTTTTCAGGACTAAGAAGTGAGTTTGGAAAAACTTAGGTGCTATAGGTATAAAACAACTTCCTCTAAACGAATATGAAAAAGTTTTTTTAAATTGCCCGCTCGCGAACGGGGGTGGGGGAGAGGACTCGGAAAGTTCACATCGTGAATGTTCCGAGTCGTCTCACCACAGCCAAAAACAAAAACAACCGCGTAACTTCGGTATAGGTACCAGAAGTACCGGATACATTTCAAGAAAGTGTTTTTTTTTTTATATATCTGGGGGGTTAGGGTTAGGGGTGGGAGAAAAGGGTTTCTGTTATCTTCAGGAATGTAAACAAAGGTACCTATACCGAAGGATCGCCAAAACAACTCGTTGACTAAATGTTTGTATAAAATAGAAACGCCAACAATTTAGTTTACCTGTGGTTCAGCTGCTTGGCATTTGACAACAGCTACAGTGTTGGTATGTCCGGTCATGGTATGGACACACGCTTTTGTCCGCATGTCCCACACACGAGCCGTAGCATCACGTCCGCACGACAACAAAACATCGATTGTAGGGTGAATGTCCAAACCGTAGACAGCACTCAAATGTCCGTGATAGTGACGAATCACTTTGTTGTACTCCAGATCCCAACACTTCACCAGTTTGTCCTCGCCGCAAGAGAAGAGATAAGGATTGCGAGGGCTGACGCACACACCACGCACAGAACTGATGTGTCCGGTCAGAGACAACTTCAGAGTGCCACTGGCCAAGTCCCAAATCTTTATGACGCGGTCACCACCGCCCGTAACAAACCATTCATTTTTGGGTTCCACGGATATACAACGGACCCAGCCTAAATGACCAGATATCACTCTATACAACTTCCAAGGAGGATGCCATTCCGGTTTGGGCATGGTAGGTGCTTTACGGGGAATTAATGTTTGGTTCAAGCTCGTTAGCATTTTTGAACTCTGGTCCGAACTTTTAGAGTCGTAAGTAGCCAATTGCATCGAGTTTGACACAGGTGTAGATACAACTGATCCATCGGACAGCACGGTTTTTCGGAACTCTATCTGATTTTGGTCCCCATCTTGATCGCTGGAATTGACCGAGTTGGAACCTCCGATGTGGTCCGCAAGCTTTTTCGAGTGCGGCAGATCGGGTCGCGGCATGTCTTTTACCATGCTGTATTCGCTGCGTAATTTTATACTGGCCCATAGTTTCTCGCATTTTTCATCGTTAGTGGGTATAAAGTTCTGGTCAGACAGGAACATATCATGGGTGCGTTTTAGTGAGCGAAACACCAAAGTGTGCACCGAGTGTTTCAGGACATCATCTATACCGGTGGCCATTTTGATGCAGAAACGGAAGTAGAATGACGTCACTGGTTGTAACGAAGCACAATAACAATCAGAGTTATCTTTCTTGGTTTCTGTATCTTGTCTGCAAGATTCTTTATATGACAGAGAGCAAATTATATATATATATATATATATATCACAGTTTTTAGACTTCAGACAGTACTTTATACAGTATGCATGCAATTATTAATATTATTATTTTTTCCTTATGGTTGTGAGCTGGCTGAATCATTAAAATGTTGGACAAAATGATCAGTTGCATTTCTGCTGGTTCTTTATGTTCCGAGTTCAAATCTTGCCAAGGTCAACTTTGCAGTTCATTCTTTTGATACTGATAAAATATAGCATGAGTCAAGCACTAGGGATTGATGTAATCAACTTGACTCTCTCCTAAAAATCTGAAAGACTTATTATTATTATTATCATTACGGTGGTGTGCTGGCAGAATCGTTAGCACACCAGGCAAAATGCTTAGTGGCATTTTGTCTGCTTTTAGGTTCTGCATCGAAATACTGCCAGGGTCGACTTTGCCTTTCATCCTCTTGGGGGTTGATGAAATAAGTACCAGTTGAGCACTGGGGTCAAGGTAATCGACTTATCTTCCCCCAAACTTGCTGCCCTTGTGCCAAAATTTGAATCCATTATTATTATTATTATTATTGGGACAACAGATTTGGCAGAATTGTTAAAGAATAGGACACAATACCAGGTGGCATATCTTCTGGCTCTTTGAACCATGAGCATCAGGAGTTCAAATTTCATTCAGGTTTCCCTTTCATCCCTTTTGGCTTGATAAAATAAGGCACCAGTCAAGTATTGGGTTTCACAGTATCAAAGTACCCACTCTCCCAAATGTCAGGCCTTCTGCTTATGCTGGAAATATTTATTCTCATTACATTGAAGGCATAGAGATCAAAAAGAATTTTTGAAAAAAAAAACACCGAAAATGGGTGGTGTACACATATTTTACCTTCACCCGAGTTCAAATTACAAATAGTCAATAAAATAAGTACTAATTATATAGGTATTTTATTTATCCCTAACAAATCCCATGGTCCTTTTAAAGAAATTTTGCACTACTTTATCTGTTTATTTCGTTTTAAATAATTGATGAAACGTTTTAGAAAGTAAATCTCACAGGTATGATTAAGAGATAATCAACTTCTTCAAAGATTTTACATCCCAATTATTATTAATGATAAATCTTCAATAAATACAACACTGCTTAATTTTTGAAGTTTAAATCTCACTTCCGAAGGGCTTTGAATTTCACCAGAAACCCGACATGCTAGAAACAACAGCTAAACAACATTATTATCATGTCACAAGATATTTGCCTGGCTGCATGTAAATTAGTGATAGTACCTCGCAAACAATGAATAGTAACAAAATATTTGCCATATTGGTTTTCAATTTAAAATACAGAAAAGTTTATACACTAAAAGAACAATACAATATTTGTTTGTGGAGGCTCTGTGAATACGCTGTCATCACAACAGGAGAAAATATCACTAAGGATTCATGACTGCAAAATTGTAACTGCTGTCTACTCGGTTGAATAAAGAGCCATGAGTCATTAGTCATTAGTTATTGCTGCAAAAGTGAGAAACTTCAGAGTGCTTCTGCCTCTGTTTACAACCAATGGTCTCTCTCTGTCTCTCTCTCTCTGAGTGAAAGGAAGATTGTTTGATGCATGTGTACAAGCTGCATACTACATGGTAGTGAGATGTGGGCCATGGACGAAGCAGATACACAAAGACTAAAGAGAAACTGGTATGCTCCACTGGATGTCTAATGTTAGTGTATGTGTGTGACAGAACACCAGTGTATTGAGAGAAAAGGTTGGCATCAGAGGAATTATATACAGTGTGCTGGTTTGATCATGTGATACAGATGGATGAGGACAATTCCATAAACAGCTTCCAATCATTTAAAGTGAAAGAAAGTTACGAAAGAGGAAGACTGAGGAAGATATAGAACAAAGTATTGAAGGACAATGGCAAAATGCTGAGTATTATGAAGGAGAATACTGAGGACCAAGATATATGGCACATTGCTGTTCTTAAGAAGACCCACCCACCACAACAGAACTGATGTCTTAAAACCAAAGTGCCATGTAAAAAGCATTGATGCTGGTGCCACATAAAAAGCACTGGTGCTTGGGCTACATAAAATGCCCTGGTGATGGTGCCATGTAAAAAGCACCCATTTCACTCCAGCTGTAGAAACCAAGCCAAATCAGACTGTGGAACTTGGTGCAGCCCTTGGTGTTGCCGGTTCCTGTCAAGCTATCCAGCTCATGCCAGCATAGAAAACAGGCTTTAAATGATGATGATGATGATGATGAGAATGTGGTTTTTCATGGCAGCAGTTTCCCACTATCTAAAGCAAGAGGTGAGACGTATGAAATGAATTGGCTGATCTCTACACAAACGTGCCTAGCACAAGTGGAGGTTCGTTTCATTCAGCCACTTTTGACACTCTGCAAAGAGTTGGCACAAAAACTCATCTATTTATAAATCTCATTAGGAAACATTCTGGAAGGTTCTAGACAGCTGCATCATGTGATGGCTCTACGCTGATTAGTCAGTTAATCAGCCAATCACATAAAATCTCTATTACTAAGTGATGGGTTCTACTTGGGAGTTCACTGATTCGGTTTCAAATCTGTTACAATCATTTAGAATGTAGAGTCATTATTATAATAATAATAATAATAATAATATAAAGATCTTGAAATAGAAATCAGCAAAATGTGGAACCTGAAGACTAAAACAATACCTGTTGTCATAGGTGCCCTGGGAATGATAGCAAAAGGGGCTGATTGCTACCTAACTCAGATACCAGGAAACCCCAAAATGGCAGAAATTCAACAGATAATGCTCATGGGAACTGCCCATATCCTATGCAAAATACTTTCTATGTAATCTCAAGTTTTAAAACAAACACAATTTTCTTATGGTTTCTTAAACATACTCTAGAACAACACTATGTACAAAACCAAATATATGGCACACTAGGCATTACACCAACACGAACTTCCAACTTGTTGTCTCTTGAGGTCTCTGGGTGAGACTTGGAGCCAGCTTGTGCAAATGTAAAGCAAAAGTCAAACAGAATAATAGTAATAAAAGTTATTGTTATTGTTTTTATCTTTAATATTATTAAGGTGGCAAACTGGCAGAATTGTTGTCACATTAGTTAAAATGCTTAGCAGTATTTTGTTCATCTTTTGTTTTGAGTTCCAGTTCCACCAAAGTCAAATTTGCCTTTCATCCATTCAGGATAGATAAAATAATCAACAATTGTGCATTGGGATTGATGTAATTGATTAAACCTTCCTCAAAATTCCAGTATAGTATGTGTCTGTACTAGAAAGGGTTACTATTTATTATAATTTAGGGTGGCAACCTGGCGGAATTGTTAGCATACTGGATGAAATGCTTAGTGGTATTTCGCCCACCACTATGTTCTGAGATTAAATTCTGCTGAGTTCAACTTTGCCTTTCATCCTTTTGGGATCAATAAATTGAGTACCAGTGAAATACTGGGGTCAACATAATTGACTAACCCCTCTCCCACCAAATTTCAGGCCTTGTGCCTATAATAGAAATGATCGTTGTTGTTGTTGTTGTTGTATTATTATTATTATTATTATTATTATTATTATTATTATTATTATTATTATTATTATTATTATTATTATTTTAACTCGGGTTTTGCTGGAACTTCTGGAGTTTTACATGCATGGTAGGCTTGCTACCTGCAGCCCAGAGTACCATGCTGTTCTTTTCAACTATCTAATACTTTCCTGATGATTCTGACCATCCCAAGGAGGCAGACTTTTTGTAGCAACTCTACTGGGCCCTATATTCCCATTTCCTTTATATTCCTCTTGATGCCTTCTGATTCTGTCCCCGAGGATCCAATAGTAAACTGCATTATCTTCACCTTCATTTTTCACTGTCAACTATGTCATATCTAAGAGGATTTTATATATCTATTTTTTTGCCCTTTTGGGTATCAAAGGGGCAAGCAAAGTCAATTATAGAACATATGTGTTGTTTGTCTTATCCACCACCACTATGTCCAGCCTGTTGTGCTCAAGCACCTGGTCTGTTTGGATTAAGAAATCCCATAGGATTTTACTGGTCTCCAACTCAGCGACTCTTTGTTTTGTGTTCATACCATGTCTTGCCTCTCTCTAAACCCCACTTTTCATAGTTTCCAATCACAACTTGACACCTCATCACCACTGTTTTTTTTATCTCTTTCCAGCTCCATCCTAGCCACTCCCACTCACTCATCTATAATGTGAGCAGCTGTGTAGCTCCCCTACAGCAAGAAACCTATTCTGTTCAGGCTCCCTTCTCTCACACTTTAATTTCTCATCTCCTAGCATAAAGCCATCTCTCTCTCTCTCTCTCTCTCTCTCTCTCTCTCTCTCTCTCTCTCTCTCTCTCTCTCTCTCCCTCTCTCTCTCTCTCTCTACTTTTACATCACTCAGCTAAAAAGGTTTTAATCTTACAGGTTTCATGGTGATCTCACTAGTCCTGGTATCATGAAAAAAAAGTACCCAGTACATGCTGAAAAGCTGTTAGCGTTAGGAAGGGCATCCACTTGTAGAAACAGTGCCAAAGCAAATATTGGAGTACAATGCAGTCTTCAGACCTATCAGATCCTGTCAAAAAGTCCAGTGTATACCAGTGAGGAACATGGACATTAAATGATGATGATGATGAGGAGGAGGAGGAGGAGGATATGTAATCTATAAAAAAAAGGATAAAACTCCTTCCAGAGTCATATAGACTCATAGGGTCAGTTTCCTGGTTTCTGTGGTGTATATATTCCCCACTGGACAGGACGCCAATCCATCACAGGAATACTCATTTTTGCCAGCTAAGTCGACTGGAACAACATGAAATGAAGCATTTTGCTTAAGAACACAAAACATTGCCCAGTCCTGTTTTGCAAATTATTAATGGAGCCATTAATTGATTTACCATCTCCTGTTTATTTATTTAGTAAAATTTTGATTGTTTATTAGCATTACATTTAATTATCCTGTAGTAAGAAACTCCTCATCACTCTCATAACAGAGACACCTACAAAGGGTAAGGAACCCAACTTTGGGGGTTTAAACACCTTCTCTGTATTATGAAGAAACAGAACTTCACAGATTATAATATTTGGAGTGATGAAGGCAGTGATATGCAGTGATCTATATCTGGAAATTTCTGGTGGGAATACACTGAACTCGTGCATTGAAAACTATACACATCATCAAACTGGGTATCATTGCATTTTTCTGCAATTTCTCTCTCTTCCTCTTCTCCTTCTCGCTCTCTCTCTCTTTCTTTCTCTCTCTCCTTCTTTGTCCCTTTCTCCTACCCCCCATCTCTCTCAAGGTACCACAACAGCCCAGGTTTTAAGAGATAACACATCTTCCATATTCCTCAAAAGTAAAAGGATTTTGATTTGAATTTCCAATCATGATTTTTCATCCATTAAATCAACTGATCTACCAAATTCATTGAATTAGCAGATGTAAGTGGCAGAGTATTCCACAGATACATATAACCTTAATGTAATACTCAGGTGGAGTCAGTGTAACACAATCTGTGACATGGCTGGATTGCTTGAATTACTAGTACAATCCATTTGATGGGCTTCCACACAATTTCCATCAATCTTATTTCACACTTGCCCAAGATATCACTGAGCAAAACTGAACCCTGGATTTCATGACCAGGAGGCAAACGTCTTGAGCATTCTACCATATTACATAGGATGCAGAGGGGCTAGCATGGGACTGCCAGTGATGGAGAGCACTGATCGACCTGGTCAACTCTATGTATGGTGACGTCTCTGGGGCATCTAACCTGGGATGACCCTACCCCATCAAGCATGAGCATGAAGCAGTAGCAGCAGCAGTGGAGGCGCAATAGCCCAGTGGTTAGGGCAGCAAACTCACGGTCAGAGGATAGCGGTTTCGATTCCCAGATCGGGCGTTGTGTGTGTTTATTGAGCAAAAACACCTAAAACTCCACGAGGCTCCGGCAGGGGGGGGGCGACCCCCGTTGTACTCTTTTGCTACAACTTTCTCTCACTCTTTCTTCCTATTTCTTGTCCCCAACTTCCTACGCAACCACTGAGCCTGGATGCACATTCATCCATCTGTCGATGCTCTCGGTGTCGGAGGTTGACCTGCTTTCTCTTCTGCGGGTCTTACAAATAGCAAAGGACCACGTTTCGGACTTCTCCCACTACAGAGGCGCGATCTTGCAAGCTCTGGGATGAAGACCGTTCGCTCAACAGCAACAGCAGCATACTGTGCCCACATTCTTTCTTAAAACGTTTGGTAAATATGAGGAGTAAATGTCAGCCCTTTCAAAAATGACTGGGATCGCCTCTTACCCAACCTATCTTGTACAAACTGGATGTTGCTTTTCTGCTTCTAAACAGGGGGCATTGACGAGAACAGTAGCATTGAGCTCTCTCATTCAATGAATACTGAGGGCAATGCTGAAACAGATGTCACAGCATAGGTGCAAATGTGATCTGTGTGGTAAGAAGTTTGTTTCCCAACCACATGGTTCTGGGTTCACTCCCATTGTGTTGACGCACTTCTTCTGCTACAGCTTTGAGCCAACCAAAGCCCTGTCAGTGAATTTGATTGACAAAGACTGAAAGAAGTTCATCGTATAGATATATGTGTGTGTGTATCTGTGTTTATCCCCTCCCCACCCTTTGACAACTGGTTTCAGTATATCTACCCCTCTGTAACTTAGCGGTTTAACAGAAGAGACGGATGGAATAATTACCAGGCTTAAAAAGTAAATAAAGTTCGCCTGAAATTCCTTACGGCAGTGCCCCAGCGTGGCCACAGTCCAATGACTGAAACAAGATAAAAGATGGCATTACTCTGTCATAATCCCAACTGAAAGACCGAAACAATCAAAGTCATTTATTGGGCACCTTCTTTCCATTTCTTGTTCAAAGAAAACAAGAAGGAAAGAAAACGATAAAATGAAAGTGAGGATTATGGAGAGAAGGAGCGAAAGAGAAAATAAGAAAAGGATGAAATGAAAAAGCGCACTATTGAAAGAGAATTTCTTTATTCACCAAATGGTTGAAAAGAAGAGGGGACGATACGAGGACAGACAAAACAAACATTGGGGTCAGGGTATCGAATGAGACGAAACGTATGAATAAATAAACAATTAAAATATATACAATTAAATGAGAATGAGTGATTAACAAAAAATGAAGCGGAGATAGAATACATTCCACAAGATTGAGTAATTTAAGGGGGAGATAATCGATACAGCGGCGACTGTTGCGATGTAGAGTTATCCCAGTTATCTCCCTTGTCATGATGGCGACTCGCCAACAGACAAACATTTGGTGACAATCCGTTACTGACACTATGTGTTGCTGATTGCGAAGAGAGAGACATCAGAGGCTATAAGAGTATCTTTCACCATCCATTCTGTACTAATTACCCTCTCCTTTATTTTCTTAAACCATGGCCGATGTTCCAGACAGGTTGTGTTATGTGTACAGTTGTGACCTGGACGTTAATGTCGAGATCAAAATGTAAGTTTCTCTCTTTCGCTCTCTTCTGTTGATCTTTCTCTCACTAATTTGTCTTTCATTCTTCACTTAAACACGTCTCCTTCATTTTTATCTATGGTTCTTGTTTCTCACTTTATATTATTTTCTGTAAAATCATATCTCTTGTCTCTTTCTGTATGTGGTCCACCATTTCTCTACTAATGTGGCTACTCCCTCTATCAGCCTTTATATGAATGCGTATAATTATACACGCACCTACAGTTATGTAAATAATATTCGTATGTATACACACATATATAAACATATGAGTGTGGGTATGCATTCGTGTATATATATATATATATATATATATATATATATATATATATATACAAACACTTAACGTCAAACTGAAGGATTACTCAATCCTTTTTAGTAGAGTACCTGTTTATCTGTTTATTAAACTCTCGCAAAGGAAGGGTTGATAGTAACTTCGAAGTTTCGGTTTGCTCGCCTCTCTCAGACGGCCTCACACTCTCGCACATATATATATATGTGCGTATATGTGTTTACATTTAGAGCATAACTTAGAAACATCGAGTAGTATATATATATATATATATAAAAGATTTTATGTTTATTTATATCCATAATGTTATTGTTAGGTATCGGTAATCTACTCTTTTACTCGGTTCTTCCAAAACTGCGACGAGATCACTTTCCGTTAAGAAACAATCCATTGTCATTTGTAGTCTAGGTATTCCACATTATCTATCATTCCATTATATTCCTCTAATTAACCAACTACCTTACCGTTTATATGTTTTTACAAGATCAAAACGAAATCTTTGTTTTCTTTTCGTTATCGAAGGATAGTTGAGTATTTTTAAGTCACTCCTGATGCAATTATTTTAGGGTGGGACCTTTTTATTCATTTCGTCTGTTTATTCATGTAATTTATTTTACTTTACCATAAAGAAAAAATTCTTCACGTTTGAGTTTCTACTTCGTTTAGCCAAAACTATATACTTTATACTTTATTATTATAGTGGACAAAATGTTAGCGGTATTCCTTCAGGCTCTTTACGTTCTAAAGTAAAATTCCGTCGACTTAGCTCTCGTTGTTGACAAAATAAAGAGGTAGAGTTTGGATTCGGTTTTGTCGACTGTTTCCTCCAGTAAATGCCCTGGCCTTGTGCTTTAGGTTAGAAAACAATTATTATTTTCATTGAACTTTTTGACTTTTAAATTGCATTTTAGTGATGTTATTAAAACCTACTGAGATTTAACTATCACGCCTCTGTCTCAAGTTTTGTTTATTATTTTTTCTGCCTTAAGAATACATTTGAAATCAAACAATTATAATCCTTTCTATTATAGACACAAGGCCAGCAATTTTGGGGGAAATGGAGCAAGTCAGTTACATTGACTCCAGTATTTAACTAGTACTTTACTTCATCGAATCCCGAAAGATGAAAGGTAAAAGTCGACCTCGGTAGAATTTGAACTCAGAATTCAAAGAACCGGAAGAAATGTCTCTAAGCATCTTCTGCAACTTATTAACGATTCTGACAGTTCACCATCCTATAATAATTCTAATTTTAGCACAAGGCTAGCAGTTTTGGGTGGAGGGATTAGTCGATACTATCAACCCCAGTACTTGGTTAGTACGTTATTTTATGTGAGATTTGAGCTCGTAATATGTGTGTCCTTCCTTAAAAGAGTAGGATGTGGTTTGAGGGAGATTTGGTTGATAGCAGTATGATCTGAACATTTTAACTGTCTAGGAATGAAACAGTATAATTATATTTAATCTAACACTTTGATTTCTGGTAATTAGCTCTTCTAGTCTTTTTCTTTCTCGCCTTCATTATGTAAGACAATAGAGTGGAGGGAGATTTGGCTGTTATTTCTAGCAAGTTGAACGACCATAATATCTATGTTACTGTTGGACAGCAAGAGTAAAAACAGTTTCACAAGTAGCTGTTGTTCTATCCAAACATCCAGATATAGCTGCATTGTTAAGCAGTTCATTTTGCAAGTGCAAAGCTGTGGGTTCAATTCCACTTCACAGTGGACAAGCATCTTCTGCCATAATTTCAGAGACCTGACAATATGTCATGAACTTTGTCTTTCTCTCTCTGTCTAATCCATAAAAATAAAATAACTGTAATCATCCCATTTCTATTATGGTCATAAGAGTTACCCCCTTAAAATACAAGATCCCTCATTTTAATTATGTTACCTTTCAACTTGTATTTGGTAAAGCATTTAAATGGTGAGGCTCTGGCTTGGGCCTTTACAGGAGTACGGTGTTACCTCTGCTCCCAGGTCCACTCCTGTCCAGGGTGGAAATACCTGGTATACAGGACTTGAATGAGGGTTGGCTCTTAGACATGTCACACAGACCTATGATAGTATAGATATACCCTGATGTCACATAAACCAGTTTCTCCTTTGAAAAGCTACATAGGTCCTGTACCTCAGGGGTAAGTTTGAAAGAGCAGAAGACAAGCAGAGTAAACTGTAAATAGAAAGGTAAAAGATAGCAGTAAATCATAGATGTATTTTTCCCCAAGAAAAACTCCATGAATCTTCAAACTTTGGCATGGATGTCCATGATTACCAGTGTCTGCAAAATATGCCTGGCACATGAAGAGAAAGAGAGAGAGAGACTCTTACACTGGTTTTAGTCATTGGGCTAGAGTCATACTAGGTACACTAACTTCAAGGTTATAGTCAATTATACCAGCCCCAGTACATGTAGACTATTTTATTGACTTCAGAAGAATTGAAAAGAATTGTGACTTAGATGGGATTTGAACTCAGAATGTGAGGTAACTAATCAAAGTGCCAAAAGTTAATCTGTCCTATGATCTGCTGATTCCACCATCTCTCTGCTGCCCTAGTAGAGTGTTTGTTGATTTATTTAGCTACTCCACCAATCTGCTCAACTGAGTACACAAGAGGTCTTTTCTCCTGGTTACTCCTAGTGATTAGTACAATAAATGCTTTGTATAGTGACCTTCACAACCCCATTTGAGATCCAACCAATGTATGCCTTGCCATCTTCATGGATTATTTGATTTCCTTCTGGAATTAAGCAACCAGATAGTGTAATATGAGGTGGTGTGTGTCTTGTGGGGATAACTGATATACCAGTTATATAAAGAGGGGGATTTACTATATTGGCACAGATCCTTTGTGCTCCCACCCCATACATCCTAGAACAAGTTGCAGGCTTATTGCTGGCTATACCAGCATTGGGTGGAAACTACACCTAACATCCAAATGCATCCCTCGTTAACCTACATGACAGACAATGCAGTATGATTGTTATTTCAAACCCCTTTCATTTTGCAGTTTTTGTGATCTTATTCACCAACCTGTATTTGAGCCACCTCTTCCTGATGTAAGAGGTACCTAATGACTGTACCCTCATTGATGCAGGTTAGCTAACATTTTGCCATAGCCTAGCCTCTGCCTGTTTATATACATCCATTGGTTAGATAATAGAAACTAAACAATGGTTCACTGGAGATCCCAACCAGGTTCCCACCACTGGAATAATGCTCCTTCCATTCATCTCTTCGCACTTCCTTAACCCTTTTGTTACCATATTCCTATTGAAATACTTTGTCTTTGTTTCAATTTTTGAAGATAATGAAGAATTCAATAAAATAATTTTGTATTTATTAAACTAGTCTTTAGAACATAAATTTACTTTAAAATTGTGTAGGAAGAGCTTATTGTCGATCACTTTAACGCAAGAAGTTTGTATCATAAGACCAGGTGTAATCTCATGTGGGTTGGGATCAAAAGAGTTAATGTTAAAGATACCAGTGCTGGTGGCACGTAAAAAGCACCATCCAAACGTGGTCGTTGCCAGCGCCGTTTCGACTGGCCTCCATGCCAGTGGCACATAAAAAGCACCAATCGATGGTGGCTGTTGCCAGTCTCCCCTGGCACGTAAAAAGTACCCACTACACTCACGGAGTGGTTGGCGTTAGGAAGGGCATCCAGCTGTAGAAACACTGCCAGATCAGACTGGAGCCTGGTGCAGCCTCCTGGCTTCCCAGACCCCAATCGAACCGTCCAACTCATGCTAGCATGGAAAACAGACGTTAAACGATGATGATGATGATGATTTCTGAAACAGTCTTCTTGACTTTAGTGTTGAGAACTGTGTCAATCAAGAGTGTGACAGTATTTGTATTTTTGATACAATGGGACTGCTGGTGAGTTATTGTGGTGTGGCACCTAAAGTAATTCAGTGACACCAAAAGAGGAGTCTGCTGAGATTCAATGATGCAGAACCATCAGAAGGAAATGAAAAGAAATGCAAAACTAAGGGTCATGTCTGGATAAGGACATAAGTCTTATTCCCAGACCCAACTTTCTAAAGAATCATGAAAATTATAAATGTAGAAGTAGAACAACAGAATGGTTGCTGTAGTGAAATACTACCAGATTTAATGAGTGAATCAACCGCCATATGAGGTAGAGGGTAACTTTTTTAATAACAGGAGAAATTTCATGTCCATAAGAATTCTTGTTGGGGGTCACATCTCTGCTGAGGAAATTAATGAGTCATTAATTTTATAAAATTAAAGGCAGCATAAAATTGCATTCTTAGGACTTAAACTTTTTTTTGTTTCAGTATAGTTATTTTTTGTTTATATATATAAATATATATTACATCTGAAATAAATGACAGAAAAGAAGACTCTTTCTATACTTATATTTCAAGTTGAGAAATCCATTGTTCCATATTTACTAGCAAATAACCTGTAAATGAAAGTACACAACACTAAATTTCTCAACTTAAATGCAAATTTAATACACGGGATCATATTCTGTAACCAATAACATTGACAGGAAGAACAATGCTTTCTGGGGAAGAATAAGAAAGACCTGGCTGAAAATTATGCTGGAGCAAATGAGGGCAAAATTAGTGATGGGGCGAGTAGTCTGAAATGGAGAAGACTATCATCATCAACCAGCTTGTATCTGACCCCCACTTTTGTTTTAACAGGGAAAACTGGCCTTTGTTACTATGTGGAGATTGTTTGCAGCAAATAGTTTGTGGCAGATTTCCTAGAGTTTGATAAATTTGTTATAAAGAGTGATGTGTCTGACATTTTAGACTTTGCCTCCATCTGAGAGAGATAGTGTAGAGTGTCACTCCAGTAGTAACGAAACCACTTTCTGTCTCTTTAAATGAAGAGCAAAGTCTAAAATATGAAACACCTCACACCTCACAGTCATTTGCTTTATTAGACTCCATGGACTCTCCCAATTAAGCAGCCTTATGATGAAAGGCTAGATACTATTTTTTTAGTAGTATCTAGGACTACATATCTAATGTATCACTTAACTCATTTAACCCTGTTGTACTGTATTCCTGCTGAAGCAGGAATAGGATAAACATCATATCTACCAGATTTTTGGTAAAGCAGTAATGAACAACACACATAGAAAAAGAAGATTCAATTGACTCTGCTCCTTAGTTTGCCTGAAATCGTTACTCTTGAGCTGTGTTTGTAACTATTTATTTTTTTGCTGAGAGGGTTAAGAAGGCAAGATGATTTTCAGAGAGGTTTAGTTAAATGATTATGATGAATGGGCTTCTTTCAATTTCCATCTACCAAGTTTACTCAAAAGGCTTTTGGTTAGCTCGGGACTATAGCACAAAACATTTACCTAAGGTGCCATGCAGTGGGATTGAACCAGAAACCATATAGTCAGGAATCAAATTTCTTAACCATACAGCCTCGCCTGCATCTTGTGTGTGTAACTATTTTTTTTTTTTTTTTGCTGAGGAGCCCAGGTCTGAAAGGGTTAAGAAGGCAAGATGATTTTAAGAGAGGTTTAGTTGCTATTTTTAGCCAGCTGAGTGACTGCGTAGAGATTCTTCATTGACTCAGTGGTAGCAGAGGGATTCCCTGATGAGTCATAGTAGTGATGATAGCAGGGGGAGAGGTAGGGGAGGAGATGGTTCTATAAGGTAAGAGGTGGGTGCAACAGTGGGGAAGAGATGGCAGAGTGAAATGGGAGGTGATGGGGGAAAGATGGTAGTTAGGTGAGGGGTTGGTGCTGCAGTGGAGGAGAAGTGACACAACAATGTGTGAGATAAGGAGGGAGATGGTACTGTAAGGTAAGGGGCAGAGTGCAGCATTGAACGTTTGTGAAGATGGACAGCCAGCTCGGAGAAGAGAGCAAGATATGATACAGTGGAATGTAGTTAAGTAGTTTGCAATGCCACGGTTCTCATTTCAGTCTCATTGTGCAATACATGGGACAGTGTCGTTCATTAAAACCTCAAGTCAGGTCTAGCCTTGTGAAAGGAAATGAGGAGATGGGAATTGTATGGAAGCTCAGTGATGATTTTTGTTTGTTTGTGGGAAGTATACCTAATGCCTTCCTCAAATTTGGCCTGCAACTTGTTTCATATAGAACAAAATGTGTACAAGCATGTTGTTGTGTAAGAAGGACTAAAATGCAGGTATCACGAAAATGACAGTTTTAGTCTGAAAATGTAGTGTTTTGTTGCCCTTGCCTTTCTGCCAGTTGATGATGATGTAGATGGATATGAACAACTTGTAGATGATGATATTCCACAGTCACTTGTATCCTATTTTGAAAATAATTATATAGGACTACCTAGGGGAAGAGGACAGAAGAGGCGACGCCTTGAACCTCCATTTCCAATAACTGTATGGAATGTTTGGGATCGATGTATGGCAGGGATTGGAACCTGGTACAGCTCTCTGGCTTACCAGTTCCAGTCAAACCATCTAACCTATGCCGGCATGGAAAACAGATGCTAAATAATGGTGGTGGTGTGTGATGTTTGTGTCTGTTTGAAAGCCTGTGAAAGTGTATAAGCTTAGTGGTTAGGGTATTCAGCTCATGATATTATCACAGGTATTATCATTATCGTAATAAGGTTGTGAGTTTGATTCATGGCAGTGCATTGTGCCCTTTGTGTCCTTATTTCATGTGACTCCAGTCCACTCAGCTGGCAAAAGGGCCAGCCTTATGCTGAATCTCCTCAAGAGCTACATTATGGGTATGCATGTTTGTTAGTGCTCAACTACTTGCATGTTAATGTCATGAGCAGGCTGTTCCATTTATTGGATCAACAGAGTGCCAGTTTGAGCCTCAACACCACTTGACAGCTGGTGTTAGTTTGTTTACATCCCTGTAGCTTAGTGGCTTGACAAAATAGACCAATAGAATAAGTACCAGACAACATCATCATCATCATCATCATCGTTTAACGTCCGCTTTCCATGCTAGCATGGGTTGGACAATTTGACTGAGGTCTGGTGAACCAAACTCTGATCTGATCTGGCAGAGTTTCTACAGCTGGATGCCCTTCCTAACACCAACCACTCCAAGAGTGTAGTGGCTGCTTTTACGTGTCACCGGCACGAGGGCCAGTTTGGTGGAACTGGCAACAGCCACGCCCAAATGGTGCTTTTTATGTGCCACCTGCACAGGAGCCAGTCCAGCGTCACTAGCGATGACCTCACTCAAATATTTCACATGCCACCAGCACAAGTGCTAGTAAGGTGACGTGGTAAAGTGAGGCGACATGGTAATATAAAAAATAAAAAATGCAATCAATTTGTTCAACTAAAACCTCTCAAGGCAGTGCCCCAGCATGGCTGCAGTCCAATGACTGAAACAAGTTAGAAGATAAAACATATGTTAGTGAGCTAATTGTTGTTGTTGTGTGTTAGGTGGGTAAGAGCTTGTTAATCAGTTGGATAACAAATTATTTAGAGAAGAAAGAAGGAGTGTGTATTTCGGTGTACAACAGCTGGTCTATGTCTCTGTGTAGGTTTTTGATATGGGTCACACCTGTTCACTGTAGGTCAATAACTGTTCAAAGCTGAAATAATGTTTTCTGGCCCTTAAGAGAAAAGTCAAGCCTTTCTAATTACAAGTTCAATTATTATTGATATTTGGTCACCCAGAAATATCATTAGAGATTGTCAGCCTCAATATTTGTAACTTTTATTGACGAATGTTGCAATAGTGTGGGCGGAAAACTTAGCTTGCTGGACAAAATATTTGATTTTCAACAATAGCAGTTTCATTTCACTTATATAACTGATAAGGTGTGACTATGGTTGAGAAGTCTGCATCCCAACTGTTTGATTCCAGGTTCAATCTCTCTGAATCTAAAGAACTACATTGTAAGATAGGTGCGAGAGGCCAGATCTCGCCAGTTTGAGCATAAAACAGTTAGGATATTAGGACAGATATGGCTGGTTAAATGCCAGCCGGTTAATGAGCTTCAAAATATATTTTCTGTCTAGTTATTTCCACTTGCAGTTCCTGCATCAACCCAGGTCCAGAATTGAACTGATGTCCTTATGAACATGATTCCAACACCCTAACCATTGAGCCACACACCTTGACTGTCTTCAGATTAATTGGTTAAAAACAATAGCTTTAATTATTAACAACATGAGTTATTGATTATTATTGTTGTGAAAGTATAGAACTGGAATTGCCTAATTAGATCAAATAGATTTGATGACTGCATGGAGAAATACATAGTGTGTGGGGGAAACATATTGATAGATATTGTGTGTGTGTGTGTGTGTGTGTGTGTGTGTGTGTGTGTGTGTGTGTGTTGGGGACCCAGGGGCAACTGGTAGAGAGACAGACAACTGTGAGCTGTAAGTATAACTGATGTTTCACCCCAGGTTGCAGTATATTTACAAAAGCCATTCCAGCTGTGACCACCAACGCTTGTTGAAAGTATGTTTAGGACTACATTGTCTAGTGTGTACTTATTTAAAACAGTATATTCTAATTTTAGAGAGACTTGGCTTTTATCTTTAACAGTTTGACCATTTTTTTAATGGTTTACTTGTATAACTTGGATGCTCTTCCTAACATCATTCACTTTACAGAGTGGACTAGATGCTTTTTATGTGATAGTAACACGTGTATGTACAGATAAACTAATATAACCAATAAACTGGTACATCAAACAAATTCATTGTGGTAATTATTCCACCCAAGTGGTTCAGATGATCCCATCTTATTCTCACCGTTGGAATGTCGGGAAACTATTAATAAAACACAATAAAATAAATAATGTAGCTGGTATGTGTGTGGATGAGGGTAGGTGGAGAGAAGAGCAGATGGTGGAAATGAGATCTCAGGACGAGATAGATTGATACATCGATAAAGAAAGCTAAAGACTACAGAAATAGTGTGTGGAAGAAAAGAAAAAAAGGTATCTCTGAGTAATAAACAAATGGCTTAGATATATAGATATGTGAAGGATTGACAACTAACAGATTGGGCGGGGGGCAAAAAAAAAAGGGCAGGAGCAAATAGGGAAACTGTTAAACTCAGACCAGAGACCTGGTTTGAATTATGCAAGTGAATGGTCTCTGCTAAAGGCCTTCAAGGGCCAAATGATGGTGTTACAAGATTGATGGGTTTGGATATGGACTTAGGTACCAGAAACATATAGATGAGAGGGAGACGGATAGACATAATATGTGCAAATGGAGAATGACAAAGATATGAAGAGAATTAGATAAAGCATGTACGAGAGTATATAAATGCATAGGCATTACTGAGTTTAAAGTACATTACAAATAATGTTGTTGTTCAGTCCCAGGTCAGATTTTCTCAAGTAGATCTATGATCAAAAGGCATTCCTGCTATGCCCATCCTGTCTTTTTCATTTTGTAGATAGAGCTTTAATCTTGGAACACATTATTCAATGCATCTTATTTTTTATTTTTTTTTTTTATTGCCCACAAGGGGCTGAACATGGAGTGGACAAACAAGGACAGACAAACGGATTAAGTCGATTACATCGACCCCAGTGTCTAACTGGTACTTAATTTATCGACCCCGAAAGGATGAAAGGCAAAGTCGAACTCGGCGGAATTTGAACTCAGAACACAGCAGCGGACGAAATAACACAAAGCATTTAGCCCGGCTTGCTAACGTTTCTGCCAGCTCGCCGCCCTTTTTTCTTCTTTTTAAAAGTCAGTAGTGTTATTTGAGAGTTGGTTCCATCTTGGAACACATTATTCAATGCATCTTCTTTTTTGTTTTTCTTCTTTTTTAAAGTCAGTAGTGTTATTTGAGAGTTGGCTGCTGTTTCTGCAGGTCAATCATTCATGTAGAGGCTTCTTTGTTGGCTCATTGTGCAGATAATGTTGTGATATTTCTCTGGAGTAATATCTAAATATATTTCTGTATATATTTATATATGCATACATATGCATGTGGGGGGTGCACATCTGTGTATATGTGTGTGTGTATATATAGATTAATGATGCATTAAACTGTGTGCTTTGATGTGCAAATGCACTTCAGAGCAGTTCTAAGCTTCCAACCAATATAATGCGTGGAAAGTCAACTAAACTTCATACAGATGACAGTTGCACACACCAGCTGTCATTTATGTAATTACTTCATTGACAGAAGAAAAATTAGTGCAACTGGTTTCAGTTCTTTGGAATTTCCTCATGTAGGGAGTATCCATCTCTATGTTTATAGAGACAGTATATTTATAACCACTAGAATTAAGGGCTTTGTTAAATTGAAGATCTGATTTGCATACATTATGTATTTGTTAGCAGCTAATTAGATTGGTAAATTAAAGATGTGATAAGCAGTATGTATTTCAATGCTACACATTAATCCCTGTTTTTCAGATTGTTGATTTTTGTATTGCTAACATGATGATAACATTCACAGACAACGAAATACATAGTTCAAGTACATCAGCTATATATATATATATATCAATATATCTAGAATATTTTATATTTTTTAGTGGAACTCTTGAAGGATGCCGGAAAAGACCAAGCTATAAAGATTTCCTGAATGACCCAATTCTAAAATTTTCTGGGGCCTACATTGATGGATGTTCTGATCTTTATGTCACATGTCAAATATTCTCGGACACAAGGCCATTATCACTTCCAGTCCAAACGTCTTTTAAGTCATTCACCACCAGATGGAAGTAAGTATTCATTGTATTTTTTTTACATTCTCCATTTTAAACTTATTATAGTCTCCTGCTTCCTCTTGTTCTTTTAAAACCTCTTTTGGATGGCTTTAATAGAGTTCTCTCTGTTGTAGGCTTCGTATTTCATTATATAACATTGTGTGTGTATATGCCTTTATATTATGCTTGTGTATATATATATATATATATATATATATGTGTGTGTATGTATATGTATGTATATATATGTATATAGGCGTAGGAGTGGCTGTGTGGTAAGTAGCTTGCTTACGGACCACATGATTCCAGGTTCAGTCCTACTGTGTGGCCCCTTGGGCAAGTGTCTTTTACTATAGCCTCGGGCCAACCAAAGCCTTGTGAGTGGATTTGGTAGACGGAAACTGAAAGAAGCCCATCGTATACATACATATATATATATATATATATATATATATATATATATATATATATATATATATATATATATATTGTGTTTGTCCCCCCAACATTGCTTGACAACCAATGCTGGTGTGTTTACGTCTCCGTAACTTAGCGGTTCGGCAAAAGAGACCAATAGAATAAGTACTAGGCTTACAAAGAATAAGATATACTTAGTATGTCCTTTGATTAATTTAATCCTTCATCTATATACATACATAGATATGTATTTATGTGTGTGTATTGTATATGATCATCATTGTTTTAACATCTGGTTTGCCATTAGATTAGATGGAATTTATCAAGGTAGATATTTTTATGGCCAGATGCCCTTCCTGTTGTCAGCTCTCTGCTATTTTCAAGTAAAGTAATATTACCCCATGGCCATACATGTTTCCATGGACGATTGGAAATAATGCTGCATGTATGATGATGACATTTGTTTACAACTTATCACATGCTATCAAGAGAAGGTCTCACACATGCACATGGGCTTCTTTCAGTTTTCATCAATGTACCAAATCTATTCACAAAATTTTGGTCAACCTGATGCTGCAATCAGAAGATACTTTTTCCTAAGTGGGACTGAACCCAGTGGGACTGAACCCAGAACTCCAAAGCCCTTAGTTTGGAAGCAATCTGTGTGTAATAGGCGAATACCACAATCTGTATCTCACTCTTTCACATACATTTACATAATTTATTCCATATTCAAATGAACACCAAATTAACAAATAATTATTTTTATGAAGCAGAGTCAAATCTGTAGAATACATAATTATTGGCATTGCTGATTTGGTCACATAAAGATTTTTTATGATAATGAGTCAGAGACGTCTGTGTATGAGATTATGAATGAGTTCGTGTGTGTGTTTGTTTATATCTTGTCTATACAGGGTTGATATTTTTATGACATCTTTTATTTTATATATATGCTTTTTTTTATGCCTGTGCATGTGTTGTATATATTGATGAGAGGTCATTTTTATGTATGTGTATATATGATCTCTCTATGTATCAGTGGCCCTTGTAAGTATGTTTTGTTTTTTAATGTGTGTCAGTTTTTAAAAAATTAAACCATTAAACAACAGTAAAATGAAGACTAGTTTAATATTCTCTGTTTTATGTTCTTACAGCTGGAATGAGTGGCTAACATTACCCGTCAAATACAGTGATCTTCCAAGGAATGCTATGCTAGCTCTAACAGTGTGGGATCTCTATGGCACCAATAAGTCTGTGCCAGTTGGCAGCACAGTTATCAGTATGTTTGGTAAACGAGGGTGAGTGTCCTATATTGTAGCTAGAAACATTCATATAACTCTTTGGTGGAGGACTTTTGTTTCATAAAATAAATATGTTCAGGCAATTTGAACTTAATGTTTTTTTAGATGCCTAATGTACACATGTTCAGACTGGGGATGAACTCACAAATCTTTGTTTCAAGCAGAATTTGACACTCTTAACCACTAGACCAAGATCTTAACCATTTGTCCTAAAGGATAAAAGTTTTGATACTATCATATTGGTTGATTGTCACAATGGTTGACTCACATGAATTAGATTGTCACAGTGATTGGCTGTCTCATTGACTAAACTGTCACAATGGTTGAGTACCTCATTGATTAAACTGTCACAATGGTTTACTGCCTCATTGACTAAACTGTCACAATGCCTGACTGTCTCATTGACTAAACTGTCACAATGGTTGACTGTCTCATTGACTAAACTGTCACAATGGTTTACTGTCTCATTGACTAAACTGTCACAATGGTTGACTGTCTCATTGACTAAACTGACACAATGGTTTACTGTTTCAGTGGTTGACTATCATGATCATTGATAGTGATTAGACTCAGTGGTCAGTTGTCAAAATGACTGAACTGTCACAGTGGTCGTGAGTTGTAAAATAGGTTTGAGTTATGAAACGAATTTGTGTGTATGTGTCTATAAGTCTTAACTTTGACCCTCTTTCCCAGTTCCTAATCATTCCATCATTTAAACTTTATATCCAATACACATCTGGCTATTAAAGTATTTCTATTGCATTGACAGGCTGTTAATGGCCAATGTTTTATTCCAGTTTTAAATCATTATATATTACTGTAATTATGTTTGTCCGTTATTTTAATTTATCTTTATCCATTACTGTAATTATGTTTAAGAGTGTTATGTGGCAGAATTGGTAGAACATTAGACTAAAGTATCTTGTAGTTTTTAGTTATGACTCGTTCTGAGTTCAAATCCCAATAAAGTTCATTTTTACCTTTCATCTTTCTGAAGTTGATCAAAATACGAGTTAAATACTGGGGTTTATTAAATCAACTGTGTCACCTTTTCGCATAAAATCTGTAGTCTTAAAACCATTATTGCAATACAGATAGGTGATAGATTGGGAGAATTTTAAGAGCATCAGACAAGATACCATGTGGTGTTTATTCCAGTTCTTTATTTCAAATCTCGCCAAAGACAACTTTGCTTTCCATCACTCAATAAAATAAGCACTAGTCAAATACTGAAGTTTATTGACTCAGCTACCATCTCCCTTTGCTTTGCCAATTCCGATCCTCATTATTGAGAGTTGGAGACCATAAATGCCTCTCTTCCCATCAATTCTTGCCTCTTAAAGGGTTAATTTGATCTTCTAGTTAGAATGCTCTCTTTCCAGATTGTGTCCCCTCACTACACCTCAAATCTATAGCCTTCAACTAATGCTACAATTAATATTCCAGTATGTATTGGTAGAATCAGTAGAGCAACATGGATAAAATGCCTTGCAGTATTTTGTCTATGCTTCTTTACATTCTCAGTTCAAATTCAGCCAGGATTCACTTTCATTTTCCATCTTCTTGGGGTTAAAATAACTAGCAGTTGAGTATACATGAACCAATATAATCAACTATTATCCTGCTTGAATACTTGTAGCCTTGTCAAATGTTTGACGTCAATACTAATAGCAAGAAGATTGTCTGCCACCAGCCTGTTGCCATTTGTGTATATTTGCAAAAATGGTTGACTAGGTTTTGGTTGTTTTGTTTGTATTGCTTTATTCTTTACTTTTCAACATCAGCCATATATACACATGCAGACACACACTTATGAATATAGATGTATTCGTCTGTGTACATATAAGTGTTGACATGTGTGTGTGTGTATATATGTGTGTATATATATATATGATAGATAGGCGCAGGAGTGACTGTGTGGTAAGTAGCTTGTTTACCAACCACATGGTTCCGGGTTCAGTCCTACTGCGTGGCACCTTGGGCAAGTGTCTTCTACTATAGCCTCGGGCCGACCAAAGCCTTGTGAATGGATTTGGTAGATGGAAACTGAAAAGAAGCCCGTCGTATATATGTATATATATATATCTATGCATGTGTGTGCTTGTGTGTCTGTTTGTCCCCCTTGCATTGCTTGACAACCGATGCTGGTTTGTTTATGTCCCCGTTACTTAGCGGTTCGGCAAAAGAGACCGATAGAATAAGTACTGGGCTTACAAAAGAATAAGTCCTGGGGTCGAGTTGCTCGATTAAAGGCGGTGCTCCAGCATGGCCGCAGTCAAATGACTGAAACAAGTAAAAGAGTAAAAGAGAAAAGAGATAGATATCATCATTATTTAGCACCTGTTTTCCATGCTGGTATATATATATTGTTGCTATTATGTTAAACTGTCGTATGTCCAAATGCGTTTTCTTCAATATTTAGTTTTCCTTGCAATAGCCAGTTCTTTTGGTCAAACTATCGTATCTCCAGCTGCTTCAGATGAAAATTGTCAACGTGTAGTACAACAGTTTGATATTTTTCAAAAGTGTAATAAGTTCCACATATGACAGTTTCGCAAAAGTATTTGACTGAAAATATCATGCATGCATAGGGTTCCGATTTTATGCACCCAACAAAGTATTATTGTTAAGCTGAAACTGTGACTAATGTAAAAAGAAATGGAATGGTAAAACTATTTTTTCATATATATATATATATATATACATATATATATATCGGGCATGGCCGTGTGGTTAGGGAGCTTGCTTCCTAGCTATATGGTTTCGGGTTCAGTCCCACTGTATGGCACTTTGGGTAGGTGTCTTCCACTATAGCCCCGAGCCGACCGGAGCTTTGTGATTGAATTCGGTAGGCGGAAGTTACTGCCGTGTGTGTATGTGTGCGTATAGCTGCTCAGTGCCTCTCCGAAAGAGAGAGAGAGGGATATATATATATGAGGTCTGATCAATAAGTATCCGAACTGTTGCCATAGTAACAAAGCTAAAGCACACACAGTAAAGCCACTTGGCACAGATTGACCATGTACTCTGCTGTGCATGTGCACTAAGTTTTAATGTTCTAGCTCAATTCCACTGTTTACAGCCGTGTTTGGAAGGAATGTGTGTAACGTGTGATCATTGCATTGACTATGACAGAAAGTTGAAGTGAGAATCTGCATCAAATTTTGATAAAAGCTTGGCGATACTGGCTCAGAGGCTTATGCAAAATTTTCAAAAAGATTTTATCTTTCTTGACACAAACAAGGAGATCTTGTGCAACTGAAACCTGAGTGTCTTTTTGGTCAGCTGAAAGTAGTTTTGGCACAAACTTGGCAGACACATGTCTCATATCCAAATCTTCTGTGATAATGGATAGAACCTAACCGTAACTAATCTGCACATCCATTGATAACTTACAGATGGTGATTCGA
>NC_043013.1:17206517-17386517 GCF_006345805.1 Octopus sinensis
CTTTCATTCCTTTGAGGTCAATAAAATAAGTATCAGTTGAGCACTAGGATTGATGTAATCAACTTTATCCCTTCCCAGAATTGCTGGCCTTGTGCCAAAATTTCAAACCATTATTATTGTTATTGTTATTATTACATTAATGATAGTTTTGTTTTTCCCCCATCCCTAAGTTTTGCAACATGAATGTGTTGGTTCCTTTGTGAATGTTCCTTATTTGACAATATTCCTGTTCAGAAACCAATAGCTCAGAAGATTTCAAATACTGAAAACTCAGAGTAGAGATGGGGGCAGAGGGAGCTTCAGCTTTTGAATAAATGATTATTTTTATTACATGTATTAAATTCTTTCGTTTTCTCTCTTGTTAGTAAATTCAAATGAACATGTTCATCATTATGTTTACATACTCATCACTTAGCAGTTTGGCAATAGAGACTGATAAAATAAAATAGCAGGTTTTAAAAAATAAGGACTTGGGTCCATTCATTCAGCTATAACCCTTCAAGATAGAACCTCAGCATGGCCACAGTCCAATGACTGAAAAAAGTAAAAGATAAAAGATCTTTATTTTTATCAGACATGGTAGTTTATCCACTTCCTTTTCGGTCATCAAAGATTCATCTCCTTACCATGAGAAATACTGATCAAGAATACACAGTAACAAAGAAACTGGCCAACTTCAGTACAGTGCATATGTATGTACGTGTGCATATGTATTTGTGTGTGTATGCTGTGTATATGTGGGTTGCCATGTGTACCCTAGTTTTGGAATAGATACACTGTGTCTCTGTATGTCGTAAAAAAAAAAAGAAACGATTAAAATGTATTTGGCCAAGGAACATTGCGTTAGAAAACCAGTCCAACCCATACCAGCACGGATAAGTGGATGTGTCATGATTTTGATGACGACAATAGGGTATGCATAGGTGTGTATGATAGAGGACTGAAATATGTGGTACATTTGCTGTACTCAAGACCTGCCCACCACAACAGAATTGAGGTCCTAAAACCAAGGTGCTGTGTATAAAGCATTAGCATGGGTCCTGGTGCCATGTAAAAAACCACCCAGTACACTCTGTGAAGTGGTTGGTGGTAGGAAAGCTATCCAACTATAGAAACCAAACTAAAACATACTATGGAATATGTTGTGACCCTGGCCTTCCCAGTTCCTGTCAAGCCATCAAACCCATGCCTGAAAAATGGATGTTAAATGTTTATGATGATGATGAAGATAGAATATGTATACTACATATTTTTCTTCCCTATCAACCAGTATTTTCCTCTGTATTCCATTTTTAAATGTTATTTCAATGTATTATATATTTCCATCTAGAACGGTGATAAAACTTACTATTTCCGAACCCATGCTGAAGTTGTGACAGTGCCTGACCACGAAATAATGTTGGTAAGTAACTGAAGATATTTCTACTTGCTTTTTATATTCTGAGTTCAAATCCTACCTAGGTCCACTTTGCCTTTTACCCTTTCAAGGTTGATAAAATGAAGTACTAGTCAGGTACTGGGATCAGCAGCATCAGCCATTTCCCTTCCCCTCAAGATTGCTAGCCCTGTGCCCCAACCATTGTCATTAATGTGTCAGACAAAATGCCATGCAGCGTTTCTTCTGATTCTTTATGTTCTGAGTTCAAATCCCATTGAGGCCAACTTTACCTTTGAAGCTTTCAGGGTTGATAAAGATATAGTACTAATCAAGTACTGGAAGTCGATGTAATCGACTTGTCCCCTGCTATTACAACCGTTAGTCTTGTGACAAAATTAGAAAGAACTATTATTATTATTATTATTATTATTATTATTATTATAAGGGCGGTGAGCTGGCAGAAACATTAGCACGCCGGGTGAAATGCGTAGCCATATTTCGTCTGCCGTTACGTTCTGAGTTCAAATTCCGCCGAGGTCGACTTTGCCTTTCATCTTTTCGGGGTCAATAAATTAAGTACCAGTTACGCACTTGGGTCGATATAATCGACTTAATCCGTTTGTCTGTCCTTGTTTGTCCCCTATGTGTTTAGCCCCTTGTGGGTAGTAAAGAAATATATATATATTATTATTATTATAATATTTTTTCTCAGCTTTAGTTTTAGTTGTACCATTGCATGCACTGTTATGTTGCTGCTCTGCATATGTGTGCATGTGCCATATTGCCCTTTAGGTGGTAGTGAAAAGGTATTTCTACAGGACAGTGCTGATGGTTTTTGTAGCTAGTTTTTGCTTGGTAGAGGGCACAGATGGAAGAAGACATCTTGACTGATAGGTTGCTCTGGCAGGTCTAGTAACCATGCTGAGGCTTCCCTGTTACCTGATGGTGGTGATGTAGTGATGATTTTTATCCTTGCAGAGTCAATAAACTAAAGTTCTGGTCAAGTACTGCAAGTGAGGAGCCAATTTACCTCCCTGTCTCTCTTTCAACAATGTGACATATAACCAATATTAGAAATCAATATTTATTATTTGCTTAAAATCTGAAGGAAGCTCATTCCATTTATATATAACCTAAAAGTAAACATGAAATTTAGAAAAAAAAAACCCCCTTTATTTGCCCATTACATCTAAATATTGTATAAATAATAGCAGGAGAAGGTGGAGGCTTTTTTTAATTTTATTTTCCTATTCTTCTTCCTTTCCCTCTCTCTCTCTCTCTCTCTCTCTCTCTCCTTCCATTCTGTCTCTTTCCCTGTCTCCCTTCCTTTCTCATCTCCTCTCTCCTCTGCTTCCTCCCTCCTTCCTTCCAGCCTCTCTCTTTCTCCTTCCTCCCTCCTTCCCTTCCATCCCCTCCCTCCTTCCTTCCCTCCCTCCTTCATTCCCCTCTCCTTCTTTCCCTCACTTCTTCTTTCCCTCTCTCCTTCTTTCCCTCACTTCTTCTTTCCCTCTCTCCTTCTTTCCCTCACTTCTTCTTTCCCTCTCTCCTTCCTTCCCTCTCTCCTTCCTTCCCTCTCTCCTTCCTTCCCTCTCTCCTTCCCTCCATCTCTCCTTCCCTCCCTCTCTCCTTCCTTCCCTCTCTCCTTCCCTCCTTCTCTCCTTCCTCCCCTCTCTCCTTCCTCCCCCTTCCCTCCCTCCCTCCTTCCTTCCCTCTTTCCTTTCTCCTTTCTCTCACTGATCCATTACAGATTAGTTTAAATCGTTTTCCTTTATTTACTTTATGGATCATACGTGTTTGCTTCTCATTAGAAAAAAAAAAATTAAAATTTCTCCTGTGGACAAAAAAGTTTTACAGCTGTTCTTGTTTGTGAGGATATTTTAATCATTTGTAATGCTCGTTTTCCATGTTTGCGTGGGTAGGACAGATTTTGTTGAGACAGATTTTCCACAGCCCGGTACCCTTCCTGTCACCAACCCTCACTTGTTTCCAAGGGAGATAATTTTTCCTTATGTCCAGACATGTTTTCATGGAAGATTGGAAATGAAACACACCACCTGTATGACGACAGTCACACAACATCAAGACAAAAAGACACCAACTCTCTCTCTCACACACACACACACGATGGGTTTCTTTCAGTTTCTGTCTACCAAATCCACTCACAAGGTTTTGGCTGATCCAGGGTGTTACATAGTGAGACTGAACCTGGAACTAAGTGGTTAAGAAGCAAGCCTCTTAACAACACAGCTTCACCTGCATTTGTAAATTTAGTATCTAAAAGATAAAAAAAAAAAATAACACTAGAAAAGGATGGCCAATGGCAGAATCACTTAAAGTATTTAGCAACATCATTTAAGTTCAGCTCCAACCATCATTCATGGACAAAATAAGTACAACTCATATTTTGTGGTTGGTTTGATCATGTCCTTTGCATGCTGAAGATGGAGGTTTAACTCTCATCCACACTTCCAGAAACTGAAATTAATAATTGCTCCGTTTTGAAACCATTCCAAGACCACAGTATATTACTGGTATAGCTAATAACCATGATCAAGAAGGATTTCCTAAACATGAGAATTCACTCTTCTAAAATTGGATAATCCTAGATCCCACTCTTTACACAACCCCTCTATCAACTTTTCATTTCCGTTCCCCACTTTTTTTTTCAACCCTGTCACTAATATTAATCCCTTCTCTCTCCCTTGTTTCTACTATAATTCTCCATCTTCTCACTCCATCCCTTACCCCTCTAAGATCATTGCTCACACTCTCTTCTATTTTCCCTCAGTTATAGGGGCTTCTTTAGACCCTTAATTGTGCAAGTTACCAGGCAGTCATTTCTGGTGCTGGTAAACCCCCCCCACCCACCAAAAAAAAAAAGAGAAAGAGAAGACAAGGAAACAAAAGCACACTCAGTAAAGTGGTTGGCATTTAGAAGGGCTTCTAGTCATGGAAGCCATACTGATATGTAGAGATTAGTGTTTGATGCAGTACTTTGATTCGCCAGACCCTGTCAAACTGTCCAGTCTACACCAACATGGAAACCAGGTGTTAAATGATGATGATGATGAGGATTGTGTTAGGAAGGAAGGAAATCAGGACTTTACCTGTTGTTTTCTTCTCTTCTTCCTCCTACTTTTATCACTAACACTGAGTTGAACCCAGAACCTTTTGTTAATCCTTCTTTCCCAGGATGTCATCTCTCTGGAACTTTCTCCCTGTTGCTGTTCTTACCTTAGAGAAATTTTGCTTTAAAGGAAATAACATTTTTTTTACAAAAAAAAAAAAAAGGAAAAGATCAAATCCGTTCCTTATACTTGCTCACTATTTTGCCATACTTTGCCATATGGTATTAACAACAACAATGATCATAGCTGTTTTCTGTTCTCTTTTTTTTATATATATATTTCTTTGCCATTCTTGTGTTACCATATGTTCAGTAACAGCTGAGACTTCGAGTAAACTTGTATTGGCTCTCTTAGCTTAGTTTTTGTTACTTTGTTCAATAACTACAAATAAGGAAGAGCAGTATAGTAATGGTAGTGGTGGAGGTGGTAGGAGTAGTAGTAGTGATGTTAAATTTGTTACTTTTGTTCTTGCTGCTGCTACTGCTGAGGTTTGCAAGTTCATTGGACAGTCTTTTTTTTTGTTATTTTGTTATTCATTGTGAAATAGCCACAACCACAGTATTTCACCATGTTGCTTTCGTTCACAAGGACAGAACAAAAATGGGTATGAAAATGAACATGTGCATATATGCACCTACGCATGCTCACACACACATACAACATACTTGAAACTAAAACCAGTAAAATGAAGGATTTAGCGTAGAATTTTAGCTTTAAAAGCCTTCCATAATCTGGAGTGTGTTTTATGAAGTATGACTTCTCATTTTCATCTAAGTTTTTCTGAAAGAAGGAAGTTTAAAATTTTCACAAAAAATGTAAGTACATCTCCCCTCCTCCACTCTTCCTCATTTAATTCTTTTTATTTATTTACTTATTTGACTTCTTTATTTTGTTTTCTTTAAATATGAAATTATCACTCTTGACACATCAGTACAACTGGACTAAATTAAATAGCCATCAATACACTATTGAACTATGTATGTATATGTGTGGGTGTGTATACAGTCAAAAGGTGAGAGCTAGAGATGCTCAGTCTAGAAAACACATAATAGTGCTCAAATGCACTCCTGCACTGCTTTTAGTCGAACAAATTGACCCCATGACTTATTCTTTGTATGCCTAGTGCTTATTCTATTAGTCTTTTTTGCTGAACCGCTAAGTTACAGGGATGTAAACACACCAACATCAATTGTTAAGCAATGGTGGGAGGACAAACATATATATATGACGTGCTTCTTTCAGTTTCCGTCTACCAAATCCACTCACAAGGCTTTGGTCGGCCCAAGGCTATAGCAGAAGACACTTGCCCAAAGTGCCATGCAGTGGGACTGAACCTGCGACCATGTAGTTGGTAGGCAAGCTACTCACCACACAGCCACTCCTGCTCCTACTCACCACATGGCCACTCCTACACTTACACACAGCTCACTTTGTGTGTGTGTGTGTGTGTGTGTGCGTGTGTGTGTGTGTATTTGTACATACACACGCACACCCACACATTTATCTGTATATTTAATACATGCTGAAGATGTTTGTGTAAATATATAGATTTTATCACATGCAATACTGAGTAATCTCTGCCCCCCCCCACTCCTCTCATTCTCTTTCACATGTGTAATTTTATATTTGTATGCGGATACATTTAGCACACCTTCAAAACGTATGCATATCAGTAAATACGCAGCTTCATATCACATACTCATACTCTGTCTCCCATACATACATAAATGCATGCATTGGCACAGGCATGGCTGTATGATAAGTTTCCTTCCCAATCATATGGTTCCATGTTCAGTCCCACTGCATGGCACCTTCAGCATGTGTCTTTTATTATAGTTTCAAGCCAAACAAAGCCTTGTGAGCGAATTTGGTAAATGAAAACTGAAAGAAGCCTGTTGTGTATGTCTGTCTGTCTCCTACTACTGCTTGACAACTGGTGTCGGTGTATTTACATCCCCATGACTTAGTGGTTCAGCAAAAGAGAATGATAGAATAAATACTAGGCTTTAAAAAAATCTTCTGGGGTCAATTTGTTTGACTAAGATTCTTCAAGGCGATGCTCCAGCATGGCCATGGTCTTATGACTGAAACAGCATACATACATACACATGTACATAGGTATGCCAGTAGAAAAGCAGAAGTCTTTCAACCATACCAGCATGGAACATGGAGATTAAATTATGATTTGGCTGTGTGGTTAGGAGCTTGCTTACCAACCACATGGTTCCGGGTTCAGTCCCACTGCGTGGCACCTTGGGCAAGTGATTTCTGCTATAGCTTCAGGCTGACGAAAGCCTTGTGAGTGGATTTGGTAGATGGAAACTGAAAGAAGCTCATCGTATGTGTGTGTGTGTGTGTGTGTGTGTGTGTGTGTGTGGTATATGTGTGTGTTTGTGTGTCTGTGTTTGTCCCCTCACCATTGCTTGACAACCGATGCTGGTGTGTTTACGTCCCTGTAACTTAGCAGTTCAGCAAAAGAGACCAATAGAATAAGCACTAGGCTTACAAAAAATAAGTCCTGGATTTGATTTGTTCAACTAAAGGTGGTGCTCCAGCATTGCCACAGTCAAATGACTGAAACAAATATAAGAATTTAAAAAATAAAATAAAAATATCATAGGCATAAGCATGGCTGTGTGGTTAAGATGCTTGCTTCCCAACCATTTGGTTCAGGGTTCAGCCCCATATGTCACCCTGGAAAATTGTCTTCTATAGCCATGGGCCAACCAAAGGGAATGAATTTGGGAGATGGAAACTGAATGAATCCTTTTGTTTATGTATCTATATATAATCTCCATATATACATATGGAGATTATATATACATACATATAATCTCTTCATTTTCGTATTTTCCAGTGGTGTTCTCTCTCTCTCTCTCTCTCTCTCTCTTTCTGTTGATTATTTTCAACCATCACCAGTATCACCACCATCACCACCACAACTGCCATACACACACCATTCAGACTTTTGAAGCCACCACCATCAATACATTTGACTTCGCAGCCTTCCCCTCCACCACCATCAACACTGACTTTCACATCACTTACTATCACCATCATCCCTAAATGCCCTGGCTACCACCACCATAAAGATAGATAGATGGATAGGGAGGGGGAGGAATTTCTTTTCAATTTGGAAAGTTTTTTTTACTATAGCTACTGGCATGAGATAGTTCAAACCCACTCTTTCTCTCTCTTTTATTATTACTCCCCCTGTCACCATCAACATTACTACTATTAATAAAACATCATCAACTCTCCCTAAATTTCTGTCTCTCTTTGTCTTTCTTTCTCTTTGTCTGTCTTCACTACCACTCTCACTATCTCTGTGCCTACTATTACTCTCACCCTACCATGAGGAATAGTAGGAGTGTCATGAAAAGATGATACAGAGGTTGAGTAAGGAGGAGGTCTAGGACTACCCAATTTTAGAAGAGTGAATTCTCATGTTTTGGAAATCCTTCTTGATCATGGTTATTAACTGTACCAATGATATACTGTGGTCTTGGAATGGTTTCAAAATGGAGTAATTATTAATTTCAGTTTCTGGAAGTGTATATGAGTTAAACCTCCTGCATTAGTGACAGGGTTGACAAAAATTGTGTGTGTGTGTGTGTGTGTGAGAAGGAGAGAGAGAGAAAAAATGAGTGTGTATGCAGTCAAAAGGTGAGAGCTGGAGATACTCAGTCTAGAAAACATAAAAGAAACCAGCCGTACATTGCATTATGGGGAACAGAGTTGGATCAAAAGACATGATCAAACTAACCACAAAATTTCAGGCCTTGTGTCTACATTAGAATTATTTGTAGTGTGTCAGACAAAATATCTTGTGGTGTGTAGTGACATCACTATATTCAGAGTTCCAATCTTGACAGAACCCACTCCACCATTCATGCCATTGTCCATTTGAGGCTTCTCTTGCTCATTGGCCACCATGTATCTGCAATTTAAAAGTTCCTCTCCAAGATACCAACCTGAAAAAATGAGGGGGTTGTGTTTTGGGGTTTTCTTTTTATAGAAAGCCTACAATTTCTCATATGGCAAGCTCTCCCCTCTCTTCCCATTGATTTACAAATGAGAGGATGCAAGAGTGTATACATGTGTGTGTGTATTAGCTACTTCACATGTATTTGTAGATACATGTTACACAGCCTCACACACTTCCACACATGTCTACACACACACAAGCACATAGAGCACACACATGCCCACGCATACATATATGCTCCCACACATACACTTTACCCAGGTTACTGTTATCTCCCCTTCCATTCAATCACTTCCTTCTAGTCAATTCGACATGTGAAACCGTTAATCCAGACACTTTTTTCTCTCACTTTTTCTCCATTTTCTTTTCTCATTCCTCCCTATCAAAGAGCATAGGCTCAAAACATAAAAAATTTGTCCATTTTTCCTGAACATCCTTGTTTGTTGTTCTCTCCACAGTGTCTTTTGTTTTTTGTACTATTGAACCATGTGTGTGTATGTATGTGTGTGTATATATATGTGTGTGTTCTACAGAAAATAAAGGAATTCTTGAATGCAGGATGGCTGTGAAGACAGTTTAGAAAGTCAGATAAGTACTCTTTGGAAGATGGAAAAAAATGCCCAGCAAGCCTTCGATTTTCTGTAAAGACTTGCTGGCCACTTTTTCCCATCTTCCCTGATTTGCTGAGCTGTCTTCACAGCCATCCTGCATTCAAGGATTCTTTTATCTTTTTATAGAATGCTGACACACTCAGCACTGATAAGTTTTTTACAAAATGATGTTTGTGCGTATGTGAATGCAACACACCCTTGAAATTCCACCAAACACACTGTGACCTGTTTGAACCCCCGTTTTTGACAAAAGGTTTTGAAGCCTGGCCTGAATGGAGCCACTGATCTCTCTTGTTAGGATTATGAAAAGAGTTCCATTTTACACTCCCAGTTATAATTCTATTCTCAAAATGAGTATCTCATGTATTTGCCAGCAATTGTTTGCAAATCTTCACATGTCGTTGAGCCTGACCATTGGGCAACCACTCCACAAAGTGTACTGGGTGTGTTTTTTCATGACACTAGAACTGGTGAGGTCACCAGGGACCCCCAAAACATGTCCCATCAACTGTGTGGGATATAGTATTGAGGGATATGAAAGTATGGCCGAGGGACAGGTGCAGTTGCTTTGCTGAAGAAGTAACTACACAGCTTCCCCATCTGGGAAAGGAGAAACAGATGTGATGTCAAGGTACAAGGGGAATATGTGAGAGGGAGAGAACAGAAAAGGAGAGGGATTAGATAAGTGCACTAGAGTGAAAAGAGCATCACAGATTAGAGATGGGGATTGATTTGGACACAGTGAATATCTGTTTGGGAGAAGGGAAGGAAAAGCAATAAGAGTGAGTCAGGGAGGAGGAAGTAATGAGGGACAGTAGTAGGGATGTAGTATGAAGTGTAGGAGGATAAGTGGTATCGCTGACGATACATTGAAGAGGCCAGGGTACAGAAGAAAGAAGAAGAAAGAAGACATGCACCCAACACCAGAGCTGAAGGCACCTCCGAAAGGGGGTGCCCTGCCACGTCAAAACAGTAGAGGAGTAGGGGCCGAAACCGGCCGTGGTTCCTCCTGATGATGCCTTGAACTAACTGGATCCTATAAAGGAGCTGTTGTGGTAGCAGACCACGAAACACGGTTGTAATTCCTACAGTACCCAAGTGAGTAGTACCACAGAAGACTGATGGAGAGATGGGTGTTAGATCTGGAGTTGTAGCAGAAGGCTCAACAGGACCTCATTTTTACTGAGACTTTGCTGAGATGGGTGAGTCTTCCCAAACACTGCATATCGCCATTCATCTCAGTCTCCCTTCATCTCCTCTGAAAGGCTCGATGTCTTGAGGTCAGTCTTCACCACTTCATCCCACATCTTCTTAGCTCCTGCTTTTCCACAGGCTCCTTCTACCTATATAGTGTTGGCTGTAATGGCAAGAACAAAGTAAAGACTTGATAAGTTTGTGCTGACTGAGATTTTTAGCTTTGTCTGATGACTTATTTGACCAAACTAGATGACTAAGACAACCGACAAAACTTAAAGTCCCAGTCAAAAAGAATATTATAACAAATCTGATTTTGCTTTCCTTATTGAGCCTTTCTGTCTCCCTTCTTTCCATCAGTGGTGCTTGTTGTTACTTTTAAACATGCTTTAAATAAATTTCACCTAAATTAAGGCCCACATGTCACTAACATATTAAACATGCACATATGAATTAGTTGCCACACATCTTTACTACCACACTACACTACCATATGATTTCACTACTATACTAAACTACTACACATCTTCACTATCACACTATATGCACACAGACCTGCACATATGAGCAATCTCACACTACAATACCAGGGATGCTCAGAGATTTGTGACTGGTTTTGGTAAATACAAACTGAAAGAAACTCATTGTATGTGCGTGTATGTATGATAATGCTGAAAGCTCAGGGCTATGGATAAAAGAAATTCTGTTGTGATTTTATTCAACATATCCCCCTCTCAGATTCACATGCTTATTCCAGCAGTCCTTCAGTTTTTCTAAACCTTGTAAAAGAACTGAGAAGGTTGGGCCTCCAACCAGGCCTTCTGTGATTCTCTTAAAGCCAGAAACTTTACAGCCCCCCCCCCCCGTGTACACACTCACAGACGTTTGTGTTTACGCATACCCTTGTATTGACAAAGGGAATATCACCCTTGCTCAATCAGGTGAGGGTTGGCAACTAGAAAGACATTTGGCCTTGAGAAATGCCTTAAACGATTTCATCTGACCCAAGGGAATATCACCTTGCTTGCAATCAGGTGAGGGTTGGCAACTAGAAAGACATTTGGCCTTGAGAAATCTGCCTTAACGAATTTCATCTGACCCATGCAAGCATGAAAAAGTGCATATTAAATGATGACGATTTTGTATATGTATTTGTATGTATGTGTGTATTCCACCATATCAGCAGTGAAAATTATATTTTAAATGATTTTCAAATTGGCTTGTGTACAATAATAAATTATATTTTTGTTCTGTTGCCATAATTGGTGGAGTTATTTACATTCAGTAAGATAGAAAATGTCTTTAGACGAGACCAAGGAGGGGAGACAGGGGAGAGAGAGATCATAATTTAATAACAACAAAATAAAGCAGATACAAAAGATAATAATGCTTAATTGGTTGGACTTCATTTTGTGAGAAAGCAACATTTTATTGTTGTGGCCTCTAATGGTTTTCTGACATTGGTAGTGGGTGGTTGGCATGTGGTGCTGATGGTAGTGTGGCTATGTTAATGGATAGTGGTTATGGGTGGAAGAGGAGTTTTTTTTTTTTAGAGATGACTATATATGTACTTAGAGAGTTTTTGCCTACAATGACATTTTTGTGTGTATATGTGTGTGTGTACAATTATATCTGTATATGTTTGTGTGTATATTTTGTACTCTATGTATTTGTATATTATACATATGTACATGTATGTAATTAGATAATATAAAATGTGTGTGTGCATATGTAATATCTATATGTCTGTGTGTGTATATGCAGTGTACACACAGCTTACAGCCAGGGTATTTGAGGCTACTCATACTAGTAACCACACTAAATGTTGTAAAGAACTTGTCATATATTTGGTTGTGTCTCCAGTTTTATATTTTCGTCTTGTCATTTGAGACCAGCAGTACCATGTTATCTACGGTAAATACTACAAATAATTCTTATTAATGCTATATGTGTAAATGTGTGTATAGTTATGTATGTGTGTATGTATATGTGTATATACATCATCATTGTTTAACGTCTGCTTTCCATGCTGGCATGGGTTGGACAGAGGTTGCCAGAGGTTGCACTAGGCTCAATCTGATCTGGTAAAGTTTCTACAGCTGGATGCCCTTCCTAATGCCAACCACTCCAAGAGTGTAGTGAGTGCTTTTACATATATATACATAATTAATATATATATATATATATATATATATATATATATATATATATATATGCACGTATGGGTACAGGACATCACCAACAGTAAACAATATGAAACACAAAAACAAATACACAAACAATGAGAGAAACAAATGGAAAACAGGATAAGTATCTCAAAGAACGACCCCTCATCAGTTGTCAGCTGTCCATCTACTCTTCATTTCAAGTGTATATGGATGGATACATATGTATGTGTGTATATATGCATATATATATAGATAGATAGATTGATATGTCATGATGTGTCTTTGTATATGTAAATGTGTGTGTGTGTGTGTGTGTGTGTATATATATATATATATATATATATATATACATACTACATACATACATACATACATACATGCACATACATAAATGTATGTTAACGTGTGTGTGCATGTGCATATAGAGAAAAAGAGCTTACTGATGCTTGTCTGTGAATACAATATCAAAAATACATTAATCAGAGATTTATTATAATTGCTGTATAAAATGCATTGAAAACAAAACAAAAGGTGATTTTGAAAGTGACCGTTGAACTTTGACAGTGCAACCTGTAAAAACTGCAATTGTTGTAAAGTTAAGATTGTGGAAATGACAGGATTCTGCTCTTTTGAGAAAATTAGTTTGATTTTGATAATGACTGTGTACTTAAGTAAGTTTGTAGTCAATTTTACTATTCAGTTTGTACTGTGATACACACATGGCCTTGTTAGACAATGTATGATCTGCTTAAAATCCTTGTAACTAATTTATCCTAATTCATGAGATGTATGCAGAACAACGAGAATATAAGCAATAACACGTCTATTCCTTCTTAATACCTTCTAGCAGATTCAAAGATGAACATGCTGATTGCTGTTGTATCTTGTCATTGATGAACATCTCCCCTCAGACGATGTGTGTTTATAACACGATTTATTGACATAAAAGGACTTTGAGATACCATGGTGTTTCAACCTTGTGTGCCTCTTCAGTCAAAGTAACCCAGCATCAATAAAACTAAACAAGAGTAATGGCTCTTGTTTATAGAAATCAGCAAGCTGTTTGCTGATTTGTATAATATATTAAGGATAACAGATATGTTATTGTTTATATTCTCACTGTTTTGTGTGCACCTAAGGAGTTGTTATCTGTTTGGCAGACATTAGCATGAATCAGCAAATAATTTGTTTGCTGATCTCTAGAAGCAAGGGACATTGCTCTTGTTTAAGTTCATTAATCCAGAGTAGCTTTCACTGAAGAGACACACAATGTGGTCGAAACACTCCAATGTCTCTCAAAGTCCCTTAATGTCAAGGAATCAAGTGTTACGAAATACAACAGCACTCAGCTTATTCATGTTCATATCTACTAGGACATTTTAAGAATGAATAGATATGTAACACTCTTTGGATTTTGTTTTTGTACATGTGGGATTCAGGATTTCAGGCAGGTGGGAATCTATTTTTAATTAAAAAAAAAAAATAAATGCAGATTTTAACTGGACACTGCATTTTAAATTTTTAGAAAGTTAAAATAAATAATTTAATTGTTTAAACATCTAATATTTTGTATGTAATTTTAAAAGTACTGATGTTGGTGTCACATAAAAAGCACCGAGTGTGCGCTATAAAGGGGTTGATGTGAGGAAGGGCATCCAGCTGTAGAAGCTATGCCAGAATAGACAAAGGAGCCTGGTGTGGCCCCTGGCCTTACCAGCTGCTATCAAACCGTCTAACCCATGTCAGCATTGGAACATGGACGTTAAATAATGATGATGTGTTGTCATATTAGATGCAGGCGTGGCCATGTGGCTATAAGCTCTAGTTTTCATGATGTCCATGTCTTGTCTTACAGCCTTTAAAGTGCTCACAGAGCAGTCATGATGTTGGCATTTTGATCTGACACAAATTATCCTCACACAACACTTTCCCAGTATTGAGATGGTTTCTAGTCTCCCATGTCAGCTGAATTTTTCTCTATTACAATTTTAATCTTTGTGCTCTCCAACACCATTGACTGTTCACCAATACATCAAGCTGTTCTTGATAACAAAGAAACATTAAAAAATCATTAAATTTAGCCCAAACACCCTGTCTGTCTGTTTGTGTGTGTGTGTGTGTATTAAAGAAGAGTGTTTATAATTATGAATAAATCACAAATGGAGAGGGTTGCAAAAACCCTTGCATGTTTAGAAATAGCAGTCAAAAACCACTATAAAGCCACTATTATCACTCATATCTCCTCACAATAAAGCTGTCTGCAAGTGACACGACATATAAAATCCACAATTTAAAAACAAAAGGTTAATTCTCTATTGCAATTTCAAAGTTAGGAACCTATTATACCATATCATAAATGGTATAGTAAAATAACAGATATAAAACAATATAACTGTCTCATTCCTCTCACCAGGAGAATATTCCTATTGATACAAATTGATACAAAATCATACCTTGGGGCTTACATGTATCCTAACCAGCAAGAATAATGTGTCAACCTCTATCTATGAATTCCAATGTCCCATGCACAGCATTTATGAGAAAGGACCACTAATTCGAGCCACCACAAAACACCAGATATGAGTGAGCAAATTAAATAATTAAAAAAGAATGTAATAATACATTACAAAGGATATATCATACACAATTAATAATTATTTATGCATATATCAATGGCTACATGTAATCATAAATTACATAAAAGGAGAGTGTTTATAATTATGAATAAATCACAATTTTAACGGAGAAGGTTGTAAAAACCCTTACATGTTTATAGTAGTTTTTGACTGCTATTTCTAAGCATATGAGGGTTTTTGCAATCCTCTCTGTTATAATTTTCTCACCAATAAGAAAAAATTATTACAAGTGCATGCTTCATAATTAATGATGTATTTGGTCTCACTGTAAACTTAGGCCCTATGGGCTAAGTGACTGGGCTTCCAGAATCTTGGACGAGGATTGAGCTTCATTCATACAGAACAGAGATATAAAAAACTCATCAGGGCTCAGTTGCCACTGCCTTCCAAACAGCTAAAAGAAAGTAACTAAAAGCTACTTAGAAAAAATATAAGCATTGTTAGTGGTACAACTTTATTACTACAATGACACAAAGTAGACAGCCCAGGTGTAAATAAGTACTATAATACAATAATGGTTTCAAATTTTGGCACAAGCCCAGCAGTTTCAGATGGGAGGTTAAGTCAATTACATTGACCCCAGTACTCAACTGGTACTTATTTTATTGATCCCAAAAGAATGAAAGGCAAAGTCGACCTCTGCAGAATTTGAACTTAAACTGTAGCAACGGATGAAAAACGCTAAGCATTTTGCCCTGAGTGCTAAAGATTCTGCTGTAATAATGCAATAATGATAGTTAAGAAAGTCCCTTGGTTTAACCATGGGGCTCTAGTTTCACAGATATACTGCCTCTTTTTATCGCCTTCTCCTTCCTGTTCCTTAGAGTGGATTAGTCTCATGCCTCCAGTACTCAGACACCTCGCCAGCTCCACACTAACCATTATATCCATCCCTTTTCCCAAAACATCTTCCCTTTGGAATCACCCTCCCTCTGGAACCACCCTCCCTACTTATGTCTTTCCTACAGATGTTGATCTGCAACTGTTTAAATAGGACATTGTCATCAAGTGCACCTCTCTTGGAGGCCTGTGAAGGTCGGTAGCGCTAAGCCCCTTCCTTCATACTGAACAGTGAACAAAAAAATTCTGTATTCATATTTGTAACCTACACTGTACTAGTATTGTAATCATTTAAATCCAAATAGCTACTTTACATATTTTGTAAATGTGTGTGTGTTGTGCAAGAGAGGGAGAATTTTTAAATATTCGTATGATTGCGCAACTAACTGTCTGCATGTCTGTAAGGTGTACATATTTGCGTAAGCCTCGGTGTCTGTGTGTGTGTTAGTAGATGCGTGGGTTGGGTGAGCTCGCATTGCTTCACTATATTAAATAAAGCGCAACACTACCCCTACCACATCACGACCACCAACACTATGAAAGTAAAACAAAACATTGTGTAATGCTATTTCGCTATTTATCATCATCATCATTGTTGTTATTATTATTATCCGTGTGTGTTGTAGGAGAATCTAGTGGAAAGCAAACACCACAAACTTGTGAGAAGCCTTCGACGTGGTCCAACGGATCGTGACATGAAACCAGATGCTAAAACAAGGGACCACCTCAATGTAAGTTCTTCAGCAACTGTATCCCTTCTTTCTTTTTAAGTCATTATCTTTCAAATGTCTTCATCTTTTCTTATCTTCCTCTGTCATTCTCATCATCATCCTCCACATTGTTATCCTGTCTTTACCACCACCGTTATTATAATTGCCATAATCATTATTGTCATCATCATCATCATCATTTTTATTCTTCTTTCATCATCTGCCGTCATAATCCTTCTCGGTTATTTCATGTTGTTGTCATCTTAAGTCATTTTCTCCTGATTTAATCCCTTGCTGTATATATATAGGGAGAGTTTACGAAAAAAACAAAAGACGAAGACAGGTGGTGTACAAAACAAACAGATGTATTAGTATAACGTTCAGGAATAGAAAATGTCTTTTACATTTCGAGCCTATGCTCTTCTACTACAGAAAGGGACACAGAAAAAACAAGGAGAGAAAAAAAAAGTGGCTAACGATCTATCATGGCAACTGACCCTGACAAGGCAACAAGAGATTCCTTTGTAATTGGTTCCTCTGAAAATAGCAACCAAATAACCCTCATATCATATTCTACTATATTAAAGAAAGAAGACTACTTTACATAATGAAATACCTGACAAGATGGCCATAATTGAGATGCACTGTCATGTCAGGGTTGTCCGGGGACTAAACAGCAACATAGTCTCCTAAGAGCCAGGGTCAGTTTTCTGTCTCACAACACCTCTGCTGATGATAAGTGTCATTGTGTTTGGCCATTATCACAGATAGGGCACCACTTCTAATGGTTACTTATGGCCACACTGTTTCACAAATGCAATAACTAATAGGGGTGCTGAGCTAGGGTGGGTGGATTATGGTATGAGATATAATTATCATGGTTTAATCATATGACTGGCTTAGAAAAATGTGAAGTTGTAACATTCAGAATTTTCTTGTATGTAATTTCAATTATTATGCTTTAAACCCCTTTCTTTTTTATATTTCTGTTAAAATATACTGCTTTTGTTCAAATTATTTTTGATTATAATGAAGACTTCAGCAACATAAACTTATTGTTATCAAACTGTTAACTGGAACGTGAACTGACATAAATTTTTAGTGCGTGCTTTTAATGTTTGCATTATAGAACCCAGAATGGTCTGAGGTGGAGTGGTTATCAAAAAGGTTAATCAAAAAATCAAAAATCATGACTGCTGAAGACATGTGTAGGCTTGAAAGAAATGAAGCTAGCATGATCTGCTGGATGTGTAATGTCAATGTGCACCCATGACAGAGTGTAAGCACTCTGAGAGAAATGTTGGACATAAGAAGAATCTTATGGGGCTTCCTGTATGACACACGCACACAGTGAGTGGATGATGATGTGTGTATGTTATTGTGTGTGCATGCATGCATGCATATACACACACACACACACACAATATATATATATATGCATGCATGCACATACAATAACATACACACACCATCATCCACTCACTGTGTGCGTGTGTCATACAGGAAGTGGATGGTAAAATGATTAGTGCATTGAGCCCAAAGCCCCATAAGATTCTGTTTTCATCACTTTATGCAATCATTTCAAATCTCACTCTGGTTCGCCTTGCTTTTTATCCTTCTGATGTTCATTAAATAAATTAATATAACTAAGCTCTAGAAAACAATGCCACAGTATGGCCACACTTCAGTGTTTGCCACCATCATCATTTTACGTCCATTTTCCAAGCTGGCATGGGTTGGATGGTTTGACAGGAGCTGATGCAGCTAGAGAGCTGCGCAGGCTCCAGTTGTCTATCATGGCATGCCTTCTGCAGCTGGATGCCCTTCCCAATGTCAACCACTTTACAGGTGTGTTCAACTATTTTATACCTAATATTCTAAAATAATACATACCTAAAATAAATTTAATTAAACTATAGCAACACAACACACAAATGAATATTATTAACTATTATAATAAAAAGAATAAAATTAAATAACCTATTTTATACTCAAATATGCTATCCACATGGCACCGGCATGGGTGCCTTCCATGTCGCACTGGACGGGTGCTTTCTGTGTGACACCAACATGGCTGCTTTCCACATGGCACCGGCACAGGTGATTTCCACATGACACCGGCACGGGTCCTTTCCATGTGACACCGGCACAGGTGCTTACCACGTGGCACTAGCACAGATGCTTTCCATGTGGAACCAGTGTGGCTGCTTTCTGCGTGGCACCAGCATGGGTGCTTTTTTATGTGGCACCAGCACCATTAAAAGACTAAAAAAAAGTATTTGTGGTGAAAGAGAAAACTGAGGTGGTTCCAGCCAGGGATTGAAACTGCACCCAAAGTCTCTTGAACATATGTCTGCATGTTTTACTCTGAACTGGTTGTTATAGAAATTATTGTTGTTTGATTAAAAGCCAAGTAATTGCAATTAAAACAAGAGTCAGAACAGCAACAATAGTTGATCTGTTCAGTCTCATGATGTGGTGACACAGCTGGTAGGAATTTGACACAGCTAGGCCATTGTGGAAACAAAAGGAAGATCCTGCTCATAGAATAATAACGAGTTTCATAATAGCAATCAAAATTGTGTGTGTGTGTGTGTGTGTGTGTGTGAGAGAGAGAGAGAGGTTGTTTGTTTACAGTTACAAAAACCTAAATATACATTCATGGTTGAAATGAGTAGGTTCTCAACTGTGTATACATAGAAAGAGAAAGAAAGAACATTGTCTTTCAGTTTCCATCAACCAAATCCACTAAAATAGCTTTGATTGGCATGTGGCTTTCGTAGAAGAAATCTGTCCAAGGTGCCAACCGCCGGAATGGAACCTAGAACCATGTGACTTCAAAGCAAACTTCTCAGCCACATAGTCATACGTGCCCCTATATAGATGTATGTGTCTTTAAGGCGGCGAGCTGGCAGAAACATTAGCACGCCAGGCGAAATGCATAACCGTATTTTGTCTGCCGTTACGTTCTGGGTTCAAATTCCGCCAAGGTTGACTTTGCCTTTCATCCTTTCGGGGTCGATTAAATAAGTACCAGTTACGCACTGGGGTCAATATAATCGACTTAATTCGTTTGTCTGTCCTTGTTTGTCCCCGCTGTGTTTAGCCCCTTGTGGGTAGTAAAGAAATAGGTATAGATGTATGTGTCTTTGTGAGTTTATTTATATTTCCCATCATCTCAACATGTGGTTGCTGATTGTAAACAAAACTCAAATAGTGTCACTTGTTTCCGTTTCTCCTCATTACCAAGTCTGGGCTGTTTGATAGAATGGAATGTTATTACCTTGCCTGGAAACAGGTGATGGCTGATGTGACATAGGGCACCTTGCTTGAGATAGGGCATCTTGCTATAGCAGTGTTCCAATGTAAACTCTTCTAACTCATGGATGTATGGAAAAGTTGATACAGTTCTATATTTAAGAGATGAGGAATTATGTACATTGTTTACATTATTTACATTTGACGGATATTTGTCCTCATTTTGTTTGTTGTTAACACATTTCGGCTGATATACTCTCCAGCCTTCATCAGGTGTCTTGGGGAAATTTCGAACCTAGGTTCTCATCCCTAAGGTATTTTTCAATTTTATTATTATTATTATCATTATTATTATTATTATTATTATTCAGGTCACTGCCTGGAATTGAACTCAGATATGGCATAGTGGTTAAGAGCGTGGGCTATTAACTTCAAGATTCTGAGTTCAATTCCAGGCAGTGATCTGAATAATAATAATAATAATGATAACATCAAAAAATACTTTAGGAATGAGAACCCCGGTTTGAAATTTCCCCAAGACACCTGAGCAATGGGAAAGTCTTGACATTTTGAGCCTACACTCTTCATCAGAGAGGATTGAGAACAAAAAAAATGAAGAGAGAATGATAAAAAAATCATATATATATATATATATATATATATATATACCAGAGTAAGCACATAAAGGCGAAACATGGTGGAAAAAATAGTACTCGAATACCAGAGGTAGAGTAATATGCTTTATTAAAAAGCAGCAAAAATATCACAAAAACTGTAATATTTTGTGATATTTTTGCTGCTTTTTAACCCTTTAGCATTTAAACCGACCATATCCGGCCAAAAGTATTCTACTTGTTTTATGTTCAAACTGGCCAGATCTGGTCTCTCACACCAGCCCTACAATATCGTTTTAAAAATTAACAGCTACCTCATCAAAATCTCATAGCTCCAAGATAATGCCTGATTAGTTCAAGGTAATGTTGATAAAAAAGGATTAATTTTGGCAGAATAATGCGAACACTAAAGGGTTAATAAAGTTTACACACACACATAATCATTGGTGTATTTCTTTCATTGTAGGCTATCTGCAGTTATCCCTCTACGAAAGCTTTAACATCAGAAGAACAAGATTTAGTTTGGAAATTCCGTTTTTACCTCAGTAGTCAAAAGAAGGTAAGTAGTTGTTGTTGTGATGAGTTGTAGCAATGTTGTCAGTGTGGGGTGGGAATTTGTTGTCGTGGGTGTTGTGATGGTGGGGCTGGAGGGAGTGTTGTAGTTTTTCCTCTTCCTCCTCCTCCAGTCCATTCTGCCAAGAATCAAATATCTCTTGAACTCTTGAAATATGTAAAAAGGATTATATTAATGGTTTGGTTTGAAGAGGTGGGAAGAGGCAACATTTCTGACCATTTCCAAAGGGTCTTTGTCAGTGATAGGAGAAAGGAGACAGTAATTTTCAGATACCAAACCTGGGTCGATTACTTGGAGCAGACTATATTCTATTAAAGAAACCCAAGAAACAGCTAATGGTGCCTTGAAACTGGACAAAAATTAACTCTGCCATTCAAGAACAACAAATTCAGTAAAGTTTTCCTTCTCTCATATTTCAGTCTCAAGTAATTGCAATTAAAAACAGCAACAACAGCAATATTAATTGCAGTTGAACACAGCAACAATAGCTAAACAAGGATTTATTTTTATTTTTATATCATCAGGTAAATGAGTGTTTGATTAGGTGGCAGTACTGGGTACATGTACCTCTTATAAACAAGGTGCTGGGTTCATGTACCTCACAAGGTCACACTGTTGGGTACATACTCCTCAGAAAGACACAGTACTGGGTACATGTACCTCTTATAAGCAAGGTGCTGAGTTTATGTACCTCACAGGGTCACATTGTTGGGTACATACTCCTCAGAAAGACACAGTGTTGGGTGCACATACTTCTTATGAACACTTGTGTATGTGTACCTCTTAGGAACACAGTGCTGAGTACATGTACATCATGCAATACACAGCACTGAGTAATGTACCTCTTATGAACACTACTGGGTGCATGTATCAAGTACTCGCAGTACAGTGTACATGTACTTCACAAGGACACAGTACTGGGTACTTCTATCTCTTATGAACACTGCTTGATACATGTACCGCATAGATACACAGGGACAAAGTGCTGGATAACTGTACCATAAAAGAAACAGTCTTGGGTACATGTACCTCAAAAAAAATAATTATAAAGTGCTGGATACATGTACTTCATAGGGACACAATGCAAGCATATAAGAGAGCTATGCAGTCGCTCAGCCATATAGAAATTCTCTTATAGAAGTCAAATTGTCTTCAAATTACACCTTACTATCTTTAAAATAAGAAAGGACACATTAAATAAGCTAATCCTAGATAGACTATGCCTGAAAAAATGAGATGGTTATGGGTGAAACACTTTCTATAAAGATTTAACTAGGGCTAAACAATTACAACACTAATAAAAGATTTACTAAGGCTACAGTTTCCATGACAGTAAAGCTTATTATTATTAAGGCGGCAGGCTGGCAGAATCATTAGCATACCAGGCAAAATGCTTAGCAGCATTTCATCTAGCTTTACGTTTTGAGTTCAAATCCCACGGAGGTCAGTTTTACATTTCATCCTTTTGGGATCAATAAATTAAGTACCAGTTACACACTGGGGTTGATGTAATTGACTCGTCACCTCCCCCAAATTTCGGGACTTGTGCCTATAATAGAAAGGACTATTATTATTATTATTATTATTATTATTATTATTATTATTATTATTAAGGTGGTGAGCTAGCAGAAATGATAGCACACCAGGCAAAATACTTAGCTGTATGTCATTTGACACTATGTTTTGAGTTCAAATTCTGCCAAGGTCGATTTTTGCCTTTCATACTTTCAGAGCCAATGAATTAAGTACCAGTGAAACTTTAAGGTCAATGGAATCAACTTGTCCCCTCCCACAAAATTTCAGGCTTTGTGCTTTTAGTAGAGAGGATTATTATTATTATTATTATTATTAAAAAAAAAAAAAAAAGCAGCAAGCTGGCAGAATCATTAGCACACCGGACAAAGTACTTAGCAGGTATTTTTTCAAGCTTTACATTCTGAGTTCAAATTCCACCAAGATCAACTTTATCTTTTGTCCTTTCAGGGTCAATAAAATAACTAACAACCAGTCAAGCACTGGGGTCAGTGTAATTGACCAGCTCTCTGCCCTCAAAATTTCAGACCTTGTGTCTTTAGTAGAAGAAAATTATTCTTTCGTTCTGGAAATATCTATGGCTGATTACATTTTTTTTATCGTTATGGCTTCTTTTGTTTGTTGTTGTTGTTAATTAATTTCACTTTCTTCTCTTCTTGCAGGCCTTAACAAAGTTTCTGAAATGTGTCAACTGGAGTTTGCCTCAAGAAGTAAAACAAGCTCTCGAGCTCCTTCTCAAGTGGAACCCAATGGATGTAGAAGACGCTCTTGAGCTTTTCTCACCTGCATTCACCCATCCTGCTGTCCGAAAATATGCTGTGTCTCGTTTAGCCCAGGCTGATGATGAGGTAAGCTAACACAAACTGCTGTGTTTGTGCATGTGGTGGGGTGGGGTGGGGTTCTGATATTGCATTATTATTCAGTACTTGAGTGAAATGGTATGATGTCAAGGCAGCGAGCTGGCAGAAGCTTTAGCACACCGGCCGGAATGCTTAGCGGTATTTCATCTGCCGCTACGTTCTGAGTTCAAATTCCGTCGAGGTCGACTTTGCCTTTCATCCTTTCATCATCATCATCATCATCATCATCATTTAACGTCCGCTTTCCATGCTAGCATGGGTTGGACGGTTCAACTGGGGTCTGGGGAGCCCGAAAGCTGCACCAGTCCAGTCAGATCTGGCAGTGTTTCTACAGCTGGATGCCCTTCCTAACGCCAACCACTCCGAGAGTGTAGTGGGTGATTTTATGTGCCACCGACACAGGTGCCAGACGAGGCTGGCAGACGGCCACGCTCGGATGGTGTTTTTATGTGCCACCGACACAGGTGCCAGATGAGGCTGGCAAACGGGGTCGATAAATTAAGTACCAGTTACGCACTGGAGTTGATATAATCGACTTAATCTGTTTGTCTGTCCTTGTTTGTCCCCTCTGTGTTTAGCCCCTTGTGGGTTGTAAAGAAATAGGTATGATGTTGAGATTCTTTGTTAACATTACAACTGGTCACTGCGATTTCAAAGGCCTCTGGAATTAAATTAAATCCATTACTTGAGAAACAGGTGAGGGTTTGGTGGCAGGAAGAGCGTCCTGCTTGAGCTAAGTCCCTGTCCTGCCTGTGCTAGCATGGAAAAATAGATGTTAAATGAACAAATATATATGTGTATGTGTATTACCTTAAACTGTTATATATAAACCAGTTACTGTACCATGATCTCTGCACTGCTTTGTGCGTGTGTAAACATATATTAGTTCCGACTGTTACATATAACCCAATAATTGTTCCACCATTTACTTCACCTAAGATGTTTCCTTGTGTATACAAAGTGGTATCAAAAAGTTCCCAGACTAGTTCTGTAGCATGCCATCAGATGGCAGTACATGGCTGCAAGTGCAGTGAGAGCTATCAGTGACTTTCATGAAGCAGTGTGCTGAGTGTCATTGCTGTGTTTACTTCACAAGTTATGAAATTTGTGTTTTTGTGGTCATGTGTATGCTGTAGTCTGTGATTTTGTCATGGACAGGAACAAAGTGCCAACATGAAATTTTGTGTTAAATTTGAGAATTCTGCTACAGAGACATTGAGCATGCTTCAAGCTTATGGCAATGAGGCAATGCATTGTACACAATGTTTCTAGTAGCACAAGCACTTTAAGAGTAGAAGAATATCCTTGGAATATGATGAGCAAACTGGAAGACCTACCATGAGTGTCACCCCCAGAAATGTGGTATTGTGCATTGAGAATTCGGCCCCTAGAGCCAGACCATTGAGAGTTCTACTGTGACGTTTTGAAGCATTTGAGGGAAGACGGTGGGACAAAAGTGACTGGATCTGTGGAGTGCGAAGAATTGAATTCTTCACTGAGTTTGCCTCACCCATGAGCTTCTTGCCAAAAACAACATGGTATCACATCCACACCCACCCTATTCACCAGATTTAGCACCTGCAGACTTCCATCTCTTCCCCAAGTTGAAAATGCATCTCAAAGGTCACCATATTAACACTGTTGTTGAGTTCCAGAGTGAATCATAGAAGGTCCTCAACTCACGGAAAACAGTTTCTGAGCCAGATTCCAAAGTGACAGGGATACTGGGACTGGTGTATTGCTGTGCAAGGTGACTGTTTTGAAGGAGATGATGATGAAACTTAGGTGAATAAGTTATTTTTTATTAAACATAACTAGTCCAGGAACCTTTTAATAACCACCTTTGCTGTGTGTGTACATCTGTTACTTCAAGCTGTTATATAACCCAGTAATTATTCCAACATCTACTTCACCTAAGATGTCTTACCATATATATATATATGTGTGTGTGTGTGTGTGTGTGTGTGTGTGTGTATACATATGTTGCTTTAAACTGTTATATAACCTTGTTACTTTTCTACCATCTGTTCATCTAAGGTGTCTTATTGTATATATATGTATTTATGTGTATACAAACATGTATATGTGTGTAAATGTGTATATACTTGTATGTGTGTATTTATGTTATGTGTATACATATGTTACTTTAAACTGTGATAAAACCCAGTTATTGTTCCACCATTCTGTTCACCAAAAACGTCTTACTGTGTGTGTGGTGTGTGTGTATTATGTATATACATGGTACTTTGTGTGTGTGTGTGTGTACCAAAGATGTCATACTGAAAATGTCTTCAACTATTTAGTTCTGACATCAGTTGTTAGTTGTCGGAGCACTGCATCCTTCAAAACTTCCATGCTTCCTGACATTCGCCAACGCTACACCTGATTTTCTCCCCTCCATACACGCACTCCATACACTGTTCGCTTTCCAGGCATTTGTACATTACTGCATATGCTTTATATGCACTTTTGACAAGTTGTGGTGCACCTGAGCACTGTATACAATAATTTCATTATTATTATTATTATTTTTTATATTTCAGGATTTGCTCCTTTATCTGCTGCAACTGGTCCAGGCTCTCAAATATGAAAACTCTGAAGAAATTAGAAAGGGTTTCGAAACATCTCCGCCTCGAACGGAAACATCTGATGTGATGGAAGGAACAATTACAGAACGAGAACGGTAAAAAAAGGGGTTTCTTTAAAACATGTTTGACAATGAATAAGTGCAAAGGACTGAGTGTGTGAAGCAAATAGGGAGTAGTACAATGTTGCTTGTCAGCAGGATACTATTGTTGTTGAGCACTAGGTTAAACCAGATCCAGTACAGCCATTGATGGAAAGCATTCTAACATTGCCTGTGTTTTTTGTATATCTGGTATTTCAGCAAAACCCACAACTTGGTCTTACTACCCATGCTAAGAACTAGCGTCATTGGTTCTTGGACACGGGCAGTAGAACTCGTTTGTGAGTATCGTGAGTTTATAAGGTTTTGTTGTAGAATAGCTATATGGCTACTCACATTTAGAAGAAGAGAGGGTGGAAATGATTAGTAGGAGCTGCAAAGAGATAAATAGTGGTGATAAGAAAAGAATTTCTCTTGGCTCTGACTTAGTTCCTGGACCTAGAAATAATGATTCATTGTTCAGTATAAACAAAGTCTGATTTTTTTCTGGCCCTAGAAATAATGATTCATTGTTTAGTATAATCAAATTCTGATTTCTAATTTTGACATTAGGGAAAGGTCATGGTTGATTAAACCAATGTCAGTTTATTACTGGTACTTACTTTATTGATGTTGAAGGGTTTATAGACAGTGTGTTCTAGCAGGATTTGAACTCAGAATCTAAATGGCCATAAAGTCCCATAAATCTAATTTTTTATGGCATTCTACCATTTCTATCATTATTGTTGTCATCCCTCTACATCCATTTTTACACGCCAGCATGGGTTAGGCAGATCTGCTCAAGTGCACAGTCTCACTGCTTGTTATCTCATTTTCTTAACTCTTCTGATACCAACCTGCCAGGGACTGTCCGTGGTTTTATGATACTTTCTGTATTAAAGTGATCTAAATTAAAACCTGTCAAAATTTCACGTTAATTTATGTGCCAAACATCATCATCATTTAACGTACGTTTTCCATGCTGGCATGGGATGGACAGTTCGACTGGGGTCTGGAAACTAGGAGGCTGCACCAGGTCCCAATCTGATCTGGCTATATTTCTATAGCTGGATGCCCTTCCTAACATCCAGGCATCCAGCCGTAAAAGCCATGCCAAAACTGACCTCACCTCTGCTGGTGCCATATAAAAAGCACTCAATCCACTCTGTGGGGTTGTTGATGTTAGGAAGGGCATCCAGCCATAAAAACCATGCCAAAACAGACACAGAAGCCTGGTGTAGTCTTTCTACCAGGCCAGTTCCTGTCAAACTGTCCAACTTATGCCTGCATAGAAGGCAGACAGTAAATGATGATGATGATGATGTACATTAAGACTCCTTAATTTTGACCTTTACTCCTTTATTTCTGTTGCAGCTCACAGAGCGTTGATTCGTTCCTTGATGCTTTATCTGGAACAACCACTCGACCAGATGAAAGTCCTGAAAGTAAACTAGAGAGAGAGGTATAAATTTACCAGTTCCTTCTTTTGTTTTGTTTTTTTTTGCTATTTTGCTTTCTCTTCATATGTCTGTTTGTCTGTCTGTTATTCACAATGTTCTCTTCATACTTCGTTGTTGAAAGATTCCAACCACCCAACAAGCAGCTAAAGGACTTATTATTTTAAATTAAAGAACTGTGAGTGATTGGCAGTTCGTGTTGGTAGCAGTTCACTGTGAGCCTTTGATATAAAGCATTGAGTCTCATGTAACATTAATAGAAGTCCGTCATGTATATACTTTCTTCCCCACTGCTTCGTTATATTAAATGTCTAATACAAGGATATAAAAGTGGTGATGAGTTGTTTGAAGCTTGCGTTGGATGTTTAAAATTTTTTATTTTTTATACAAAACCAAAGGAAAGAAATCATTTACCATGGAGAACTTATTGGCTCCTCTGGTGCAGTTGCAACAGCAATAGCAGCAGCAACAGTAACAACAACAACAAAACCAACAGTTGCTGGAATCAGTGTTGAAGGAGTTTGAATATACTTCAGGTTCATAGTCACCAGACAGCATAGCAAACTCAATTGGAAAATTCAAATACAACCCAAAAGAAGGTATTACCTTCTCTGCATATTTTCGCAGACACAAAGAAATCTTCAAAGAAGAGTGTAAAAGTTGGTCCAAAGAGAAAAAAAGCACAACTACTATTAAGAAAGTTATATCCTGACGAATACGAAAAATGTAGTAACTATATTTTGCCAAAGATGCCAGGTGAGATTTGGTTCAATGAAATAATTAATATTTTATTGAAAGCTTTCACTGAAAGAAGTTCCCTGTTCAATACTCGCTGGCAATGTTTAAATTTAGTCAAAAAAGATGAAGATTTTGTCACCTATGCAGGAGTGGTTAACAAACTGAGAGAATTTCAAATTAAGTGAGTTAACCCCTGACATGTTCAAGTGTTTAATTTTTGTTCAAGGACTTACTGCAAACAAAGGTGCAGATACACAATCCCAGACATTAACAAAATTAGAACAGGGCCAAGCAAATCTGCAGTATAGAGCAGAATATTTGCTATAAACTATCTTTACACCAAGACAAAGCATGTACATGATAACACTTCCAATGAATTAAGATCAGAAGCCATGAGAGCCACTGTCTGGTATTGCATCAGGGCATTATTATTATTTAAGAAAATATATATATATATATATATATATCATCATCATTTAGCGTCCGCTTTCCATGCTAGCATGGGTTGGACGTTCAACTGGGTCTGGGAAGCCAGAAGGCTGCACCAGGCCCAGTCTGATCTGGCAGTGTTTCTACGGCTGGATGCCCTTCCTAACGCCAACCATTCCGTGAGTAGTGGGTGCTTTTTACGTGCCACCCGCACAGGTGCCAGATGGGCTGGCAAACGGCCACGGACGGATGGTGCTTTTTACGTGCCACCGACACTGTAAGAAAAAAATTATATATATATATATATATAATACAAAGTAAGATAGGGGTTATGAGGGTAACCCACTATGGGATATCAGTTATCCAATATACTGGAAATTGGAATATCCATAAGTTGATGATCGAAATGAATTTGTTCCTCCATTTTCTTATTTGTATATATATATACTTGTCTTTGACTTTCCTCTATAATCTGTTTGATTGAATGATGTTATTGAAATCAATTAATTTTTCTTAATTGATTATATTTCCAGATGGATCTTGCCACGTTTCTCATCTCCCGTGCCTGTAACAACAACAAACTAGCCAACTATTTCTATTGGTAAGTTTGTGTGTATATATATGTGCTTTTATGTATATATGTATGTGTGTGTATATGCCCACATGCATGCACCTGTGTGTGTGTGTGTTTGTATGTGTCAAACTTGATAAGCATTATCAGTTTATGGCTGGACATATATTATCAATGTGAAAAATTGAGTAGGCTTTATCCTCATGAAAACTTGGTCAAATGTGTTCAACAAATTCTAATATAATTGGAATCTACACCATCTAAAGTGTATTTGTAGAAAATTTCATTAAAAATATCCATTTCACAAATTAGTGGTACACATTTGTGTGTGTATGCTGATTACTTTAACATAAGTAATACTAAGATTACATTACTATTATATATCTACATTATCGGCTTGCTTCCCTTCACTTTCATTTTGTATGCAACAGTATTTAATTATATAACTGCATGTTATATATCAACAAACAATACACTTCTTTTGTTTGGTTAGTATCAAAAAGGTGACAATAATGTGAATATGATGGATTCAGTTTTTCACTACACAAATGTAGATAGAATAAGCGGTATTTACAATTATATCGTGTTTAGTAACACTTGTTTTTGGTGCTTATATATGTTGTGAGTTGACAGAGACACTTTCTTGGCTGTCCCATGTTTGACCTGGCAGAACATTGGAGATAAAACAACTAGACCATGATTTGACAGGATCCGATAGGTTCAAGGACTGCATTGTGCTCCAGTGTCTGCTTTGACATGGTTTCTACAGCTTGATACCCTTCTCAACACCAACCACTTTACAGTGTGTACTGAGGCTTTTCATCATGCCACCAACACTAGTAAGGATGTCATGCAGTTTGTAAGACTATAAATCTCCAAGAATGACAGCTTTAGGCTAGAAGACAAGGGGTTAAAGTATAAGAAAAGGGACCAGAGCAGAACAGGTTTTCTGTTGTAAAGGAGATACAAGACTACTCACATTTAAATAAAAAAGAGTGGGAGGGATCAAGTGGTGCTGGAAAGAGATAAAAATAACAATAAAGTATTTGGGTGGACCTTCAAGATACAAGGTAAGTAGCAAGGAACAAAGAAACCCTGCTTTCTCTTTCTTAAGAAGGACCAAAACATTAGAATCTTTAGTTTACATGCATATTCTAACCCCTGACTATCACACATTATTGTTCTTGTTGTCATAAATTTTTGTCTATTTTGTTGAAGGTATTTATCAGTGGAGGTATCAGACCAAGCATCATCTACCAAAGAGGGAGAAACTGAGAACAGCATGTATTTATTCGTCATGAAACGGTTTAGCCATGCACTCATCAAAGTAGGTTTTACATTATTTCAGTTCCTGACTTATGTCTGTTTGTCTCTCTTACTCCTTCGTTTTTCTCTCTCTCTATTTATCCATCCCTCTGTTTCCATGTTGGGAGGAGTTAACCTGGGCTTGGTCAAGTATGAAATTAAGGAAGAAGTACTAGAGGGTATTCTGAATCCAGATGTAACCCTAGGATGGGGTTACATTGAGATGGTCCAAGGAAGGCTTGATGGGGTCAAGGCAGTTACTATGGTTAGAACCACTTCAAGCTAGAGGTTATATTACCATGGAAACATAACTGCACATTGCTTACAAATTATGTGATAGAAGACATTGAAAGATCTATTTCTGTTTGAAATTGTCAATAAGAGTCAGTTACCAATGGATTTTCATTCATCAGTTAAAAATTTTGTTGTTGTTCTTACAGGGAGGCAAAGAATGTCGGTGGCGCCGTGCAATGCTGGCACGCCAGTCTGTGTTTATCGAAGGTCTTGTCAGTCTTGTAAAGATGGTAGCACGTGAAGGTGGCAACCGGAAAAAAAAGGTAAAAGTTTCATGTTGTTTCATTCCACCACAAATGATAGGATCAAATATAGAATTTGGTAATTTGATACTGTCACACAAGATCTAAGATATTAACATCATACATAAACACATATACACCATGAACCATGCTAATAGCTTAGGAGTTTTGTTAGTGAACAGAACATGTCTGACATCATGTACTTTTGGGCCCATTGAAGCCTCAGACTCCTGTGACAGGACATTAAAGGAGGTAGTTTCAGGAGTTCTCACATGGAAGCCATGGTCCCGAGGATGCAATTTCTGGTGGTCTTTGGTATATGAAGAAGTCCAGAGGTGGTGAAAATGGCTTTGCTTGTTTGTCTAGGTTTCCCATGTAACTTGCAGCCAATATTCCTTAAATTCCTAGCTGTCACAGTCTTGGAGGTCCCACAATTTGATCGTCTCTTTTTTGGTAAGGAGTCCTTCAGGAATCGTCTGTGTCCACATGATGACCTAACTTCTCCGCAGTGACATGAAGAGAGATACCTTTAGCACTTGCCTTCATGACACTTCTCTTTACCACTAAGGCCTTTTCTATGTCCATTGTTCTTAGAGAGGAGAGATACTATTAGTGTAGTTCACCCAAAAACTGAAGAGTCTGAGATAAAAAAGAAATGACGTTACACAGAGTAACGAACACATAACAATGGTGTTGCCATAGTGTGAAAACCAGCTGGGAAAAGTTGTATCAAAATCAATTCACAGAAAATCGAGAAATCCTAAATTTCACTCCTTAGCTATTTGCGTAGTTCTGGGTGTACACATACAACAGCCTAATTTATGCGGTCATTGTATCTGCTGGAAGTAGCATCCAAAACACTGCTGACTTAAAACAAGAAGTACACTTTGATTCTCTCTCTCTCTCTCTCTCTCTCTCTCTCGCTCTCAAGGTAAACTGTGTAATATAACTCCATGTTAAGTTGGAGATAAAGATTGCCTTCAGGTATTTATACAGCTTCTATCACTGTTAATTATATATAGTAATGTTTGTTTTTTATGTCAAGTTGTAATAAAAGCAATTTAACATTAAACTGAAGAATTACTTGAATCTTTTTTAGAGAGTACATGCTTATTAAACTTTTACATAAAGGTTAGCAGCCTGAAGTTACTTTGAAGTCGCTATTGCCCCTCTTGTTATAAAAGTTTAATAAGTGTGTGTATATATATATATGATCATATTTCCTTCTTCTGCTCCTTAGATTGAAAAGCTACAAGGATTATTAAGAGATCCTCTCGAAGCATTCAAGTTTAATTTTGCTGATTTTGAACCTCTACCTCTTCCTCTTGACCCTGATGTATTAGTGCGAGCTATCATACCTGATAGAGCCTCGCTATTTAAGGTAAGCTAACTAATAGTTAACAATTACTAATTAATGATTAATTCAAGTTTGCAGGCCTTTTTGGATTAATGGATTTTGGAGATAATATCATTGTTTGATTATGCATAAGAACAATTTGTGTAGCCATGCACTATAACGAATTTGAGGGTCATAATTTCTGGATTGCAATTCAGATCTAGTCTGGGACTCTTTGAATTCCATTACTATCAGAACCACAAATGCACTTTCATAGTTAAACTCTGTGTGTGTGTAGATATATTTGTATGTATATATTAAAGAATGGCTGTCATCATCATCATCATCGTTTAACGTCCGTTTTCCATGCTACCATGGGGTGGATGGTTCAACCGGGATCTGGGAAGCCTGGAGGCAGCACCAGGCTCCAATCTTATCTGGCAGTGTTTCTACAGCTGGATGCCTTTCCTAACGCCAACCACTCTGTGAGGGTAGTGGGTGCTTTTTACGTACCACTGGCACAGGGGCCAGAGGAGGCTGGCAAGCGGCCGCGATCGGTTGGTGCTTTTACGTGCCAATGACACGGACGCCAGTCAGGTGGCGCTGGCATCTGCCACGTTTGGACAGTGTAAGAATTTATTTCATAGCTGCATGGTTTAGTGTTCAATCCACTATGCATCTTGAACAAGTGTATTCAACAATAACTTCAGGCCAACTAACAACAGTGTTTTGTGAATGAATTTGGTAGACAAAAACACCATGTAGAAGCCTATTGTATCATAATCATCATCATTTAACATCCCTTTTTCCATGCTGGCATGGGTTGGATGCCAGCCAAAGTGTTGCACCAAGTTCTAATGTGTTTTGGCATGGTTTCTACCCTTTTCTATTCCTAACACCAACCACTTTTATATACATATATATATATACAATGGGCTTCTTTCAGTTTCCATCTACCAAATCCACTCACAAGGCTTTGGTCAGCCCGAGGCTATAGTAGAAGACACTTGCCCAAAGTGCCATGCTGTGGGACTGAACCCGGAACCATATGGTTCGTAAGAAAGCTACTTACCACACAGCCACTCACTCCTAGGATCCCTTGACAATGTAAACTTCATTTGATTAAGGTACTTTTGGCTCAGCAAGTAGCTAGTAGATTACCCCTTGTTTGGGCTATTACTACTTCCCAGATTCTGCAAGCTATGAAACATCAGATGTCTGTAGGGGTCCTGTAGAGGAAAATAGAAAACAAAGGAGTTCATAGGTAAAAAATGATTGAGAACCCCTGCTCCTGACACATTCATGTTTATAGAAATACACACGTGTGTGTGTGTGTGTGTATTCAAGGCAGACGTTTACACTGTTTTATATTTATATCTACACTCTTACATATGTGCATGTGTGTTTGCAATAAGTAATATAAACAGATCCTCACTAAAGGTTTTATCTTATCCATTTTATGGTTGACTGGATTAAGAAGTGGATTTGGAAAGAAATTATATAATAACGGTTAAGTAGTTTAAATGGTATTCTCTACATTTTTTGATGATATTGTGGCAAATTGGCAGAATGTTTAGAAGCTTTGGACAAAACACCTTGTAAAATATGTTCCAGCTTTTTGCGTTCTCAGTTCAAATTCCACTGAGGTCAACTTTGCCGTTCATCCATTCTGTGGTCAATAAAATAAACTTAGGGAATCCAAGATTGTGGATTGACAGGTTTACTAGTGTCAGAGAGAACATATTGTGGTATTTTTTTTCAGCTTCCTACATCCTGAATTCCAAGACAGCTGTGGGGGATTTGCCTGTTTCTAGCAGACAAGATGGTGTCTTGTAGACAATACCAAAAAGGAATTGTGTGTTACCCCATGGTACTTTGTGTATGAAAAGATTCTGTAACATCCTGCAGATTTTGTGAATGATTTCTCTATCATTGTCATCATCATCATAATCATTTAACATCCATTTCCCATGCTGGCATGAGTTGGATGGCTTGACTGCAGCTGGTAAGGCCAGGGGCCATGCCTGACTCCATTGTCTATTCTTATTTCTTTACTGCCCACAAGGGGCCACACACAGAGGGGACAAATAAGGACAGACAAACGGATTAAGTCGATTATATTGACCCCAGTGCATAACTGGTACTTATTTAATTGACCCCGGAAGGATGAAAGGCAAAGTTGACCTCGGCGGAATTTGAACTCAGAACGTAGCAGCAGATGAAATACCACTAAGCATTTCACCCGGCATGCTACCGGTTCTACCAGCTCGCCGCCTTTGTCTATTCTGGCATGGTTTCTCCAGTTGGATGTCCTTCCTAATGCCAGCCACTCTACATAGTGTACTGGATACTTTCTATATGGCACCAGCAATATAATATGTCCTGAAACACTGAATCTTTGGATTCTTTCGTATCATGTTCTTCAAGATATTTTTATATTATATTTATGTATCTGTAATGTGTACATTTGTGTGGATATCCCAATCTCTTCTGTTTTAATCTAGAGTGCCTTGATGCCCTCCCGCCTGTCTTTCTGTACAAGTGATGGCAATGAGTATGTGACCATTTTCAAACATGGTGATGATCCCAGGCAGGACCAGCTCATACAACAAATACTCACACTCATGGATAAGGTAAGGCTGCCCTCATGCTTCACTCTCTTTATTGCATCCCCTCTCCCCACCCCACCCTGTTAAATATATTTATAATCTCTTTATAATAATAAATATAAATGTTGCTTTGTTGACTTCTCCTGGCACACTTTACAACATATAGTGAAAGGAGGAGAAAGAGTAAAAGAGAGATACAGAAAGAATTAACTTAAGAGAGGTGTAGGATGAGTATCCTATAACTTTCTGAACAATACACAATTTTTTTTTTTTTATGAAATTTTGTAGAGATAGGTTTTCATAGTAGATTGTAATTATGTTGATGAAATGTAGAGAAATAACCACATGTAAAACAAGTAGGATATTTGGGCTGGACATGACCTGTTTAAATGCTAAAGGGTTAATAGTCTGGGAAATAATAATCTTAATAATGAGTCCTCTGAAACATTTAATTAACTTTAGGCACGAATAAGGTACTTGATGAAAGGTCAAGGTGTTTGAGTCATAGTATAGGTATAAATATTGTAAATATACATTTTCAAACTAAAGTTTCATTAACAACTCATCTCGTATATTTAGATATCTAACCCTTTCCTGACTATGTTACTAATTTCAGTATTATAAAAAAATTTTTGTTAGGTTTTTTTTTTTAGTTAAGCACCTGTAAGTTTATATAAGTTGATGTTGATGTTGTGAGATATTGGTCAAGAATATATTTAAATGTGAACATTTTAATTTTAATGTGAACATTTTAAGTAACATAAATAATATTTACCTAAAAAATGGTGGGGATTAATGAAGTGTTGTATAATTCTGTTAATTTTACTGAATGACTCTGTGAGCCTTACATCATAAAATTAAAACACTGAACTATCTTTTCATTGTTCTTTTTAGCTGCTCAAACGAGAAAACCTTGACTTAAAATTGACTCCCTACAAAGTACTTGCTACAAGTAATAAAAATGGTGTGTATTACTCTAAAATAATTTACTATTGTTGGTGGTGATGATGATACAAATATAGTCAAGTTATTGAACTTCTTGTCATTATCATCATCATCATAACATCCACTTTTCCATGCTTTCATGGATCAAACAATTTGTCGGAGCAGATTTCATATAGCCTGTTGCCCTTCCTGTCACCAACCCTCACCTGTTTCCAAGTAAGGTAATATTTCCCAATGGCTTAACATGTTTTTCACAGAAGACTGGAAGCAGACAACACTGCTTGGATGATAGTGATGTCAGGTAACTCCTATCGTGCAATGCCAAGATATACTCAAACATACACAGATACCCAGATATATATAAAAGACTTCCTTCAGAATCCATCTACCCATTTTAGCCATTCAAAAAACACACAAAAGCTGTTGACTACACTTAAACATCTATTATGTCATGTCAAAATTTTTGTTGCACTCACTGCAACCAAATCACTAACACAGTTCTACTGTACAGATCTATAGAACTCGGTCAGTGCAACAAAAGTTCTGACATGAAATAATAAATGTTTAAGTAAAGTTAACAGCTTTTCCTTGTTTTTTGATTGGCTAAAATGTGTCTTCCTTATTGTAATTGCTTTAGTTTTCAATACATGGTCTTAGTTCAAGTCACTTGCCTGACAAGTACAGTTCCAAAATATACATAAATGCATGTACAGGCATGGCTGTGTGGTTAAGAAGCTTGCTTTCCAATCATGTGATCTTAAGTTCAGTCTGTGTGTGTGGCACTGTGGGCGTCTTGTACTATAGCCTCAGATTGACCAAAGCCTTGTGAGTGGATTTGGTAGACAAAAACTGAAAGAAGCCTGCTGTGTGCGTGAATGCAAAGGCATGCACATTAGTCTCTGTGTGTTTACCTATGTTTTGACATCATGTAATGATTGTAAACAAGCATCAGTCATACAAGCAATATTGTTTATTTCCAGTCTTTCGTGGAAGATTGGTCATGGGAAATTGCTCGAAAACAGGTGACGATTTGCAACAAGAAGGGCATCTGGCCATAGAAAATCTGCCTCAACAAATTCTGTCTGACCCATACAAGCATGGAATATAGATGTTAAATAATAATAATAATACTGATACACACATCATCATCATCTGATTTTATGTTTTCTATTTCAGGTTTTGTCCAGTTTATTGAGTCTGTGTCTGTGGCAGAAGCTCTGGCCAGTGAAGGCAGCATTCAAAACTATTTCCGTAAACAAGCTCCTGCTGAGGGGGTACCTTATGGCATATCTCAGGAAGTGATGGACAACTATGTAAAAAGTTGTGGTAAGACCAGCATCCAACCATTACTTGGGACCACTTCCGGTCACTCTTTCTTATTGTTTATGTTATATATAAAAACTTTCACCAAGTGAAGTCACTTATCATCCATTATCATTTAGCATCTGTCTGCTATGCTGGCTGGGTTGGACTGTCTGACAGGATCCAGTGGGCCCAAAGACTTTGTCAAGCTCTGTTTTTGGCATAGGTGCCTGTCCTAATGCCAGCCATTCTACAAAGTTTGCTGAGTACTTTTATCATGACACTGACACTAGTGCGATCACCAAGTAATTTGCTAGACAAGAAAAAACAAGGCCCCTTGACTGTGGTGAGTTTGTACTAGAAAGGGAGGTGGCTTTGTGTTGGGTGTTGAGAGGCTGTGACAGAGGGACAGGCACCGATGTCTTATGGCTTGCTCACATTGTATAAGAGTGGGTGAAAATACCTGGAAAGAAGACAATGATGGTGGTGACAAAGAGTCAGAGCATACTCTCGTAGTACAATAGGATGAATAAATATAAGAGAAAATATGGATAAAGATTTAGGAAGCGTAGTTCATAAGAGTGTAAGAGGTGAGTAGATAATGTAATCCAAAATATACTTCATCTGAAAAAAAAGATCTAACTAATGATCACAGCTGGGACACTTTTGATCTTAGGTTTTCTGGATCCCAGCTGACCAAGGGCTAAATAACTGCAGCTGTAGTTGTTTGTAATAGCCAATGTTGAATCTGATAGGAGTGGGTTTGTTTTTGTTTTTTATTCCGTATAAATCTTTAATGAAGTGAATTTCACCTCTATCATATTTTTTCTTATGCCTTTTTACCATTTTAGCTGGTTACTGTGTTGTAACTTACTTGTTGGGTGTTGGAGACAGGCATCTGGATAATTTGTTGCTTACCAAAACAGGTCAGTACCATTTTACCATTCTCAGGACATCGTTCATCATCACCATCATCATCATGATTATCATCATCATCATTGTCATCAACATCATTGTGTCCAATATCACTCCCTCCCCACAAACATGAAAACCTGTATGTGGTTGCTCATTGCTAGAAACAGCAGCTGAATTTCTCTCAAATCACACTCTATTGTCTTAGAAAATTACATTTTTAATCACATGGTCCTGGATGCTCTGTTTCCAGATAAAAGATAGGATGGTCACAACTGGAATGTCTCTGATCTTAGGTCTACTTGATCAGGCCTATCTTGAGACTAAACAATAACTACCACACTCTAGTCCCCATCTACCAGTCTACTACAAGGTCAATGATATTGACTAAACCTTATCCCCTCAAAATTGCTGGCCTTGTGTCTAAATCAGAAACTGTTGTTCTCATAAATATTTAAGAAAATTGTTCTTGTTTTGTAGGTCGTCTTTTCCATGTAGATTTTGGTTACATCTTGGGCCGAGATCCAAAACCTCTTCCTCCACCAATGAAACTCAGCAAAGAAATGGTAGAAGCTATGGGGGGAACCAATTCTGACCATTTCCATGACTTCAAAAAGCTTTGCTACACAGCATTTCTTCATCTACGCAGGTGAGACATTATTATTATTATTATTATTATTGTTATTATTAAGGCAGTGAGCTGGCAGAAACATTAGCATGCCAGGCAAAATGCTTAGCAGTATTTCGTCTGTCTTTGTTTTGAGTTCAAATTCCACTGAGGTCAACTTTGCCTGTCATCCTTTTGGGGTCAGTAAAATAAGTACCAGTTGAGCACCAAGGTTGATGCAATTGACTTATCCCTTACCCAAAATTGCTGGCCTTGTGCCAAAATTTGAAACCACTATTATTATTATTAGGCCTTGTGCCTATAGTAGAAAGGATTATTATTATTATTATTATTAAAGCAACGGGCTGGCAGAATTGTTAGCACTCTGTACAAAATATTTAGTGGCATTTCTTCTGGCTCAAATTCTACCAAGGTCAGTTTTGCCATTCAGCCTTTTGGGGTCAGTAAAATATGTACCAATTGAGCACTGGGGACAATGTAATTGACCAGTTCCCTTCCCCTAAAAAATTTTAGGCTTTGTCTCTATAGTAGAAAAGATTATTATTATTATTATTATTATTATTATTATTATTATTTTTATTATTATTACTATCAGAGCAGTAGCTGGCGAATCAGTAGAACAGAAAATTACAAAAAAGCCTTTCAATATCTTTGTTCCTTTTAAGGCAGTGAGCTGGCAGAATGGTTAGCACACCAGGCAAAATGCTTAGCATTTCTTTTGACTTTACATTCTGAGTTCAAATGTCGCTGGTATCAACTTTGCCCTTCATCCTCTCAGTGTCAATCAAAATAAGGACCAGTTGAGCATTGGGGCAAATGTAATCAACTTACACCCTCCCCAACAATTGCTGGCCTTGTGCCAAAATTTTAAACCTTTATTATATTCCTTTATATAAAGGTATTCAGTTCTAACCAGGGTCAAGTTTACTTTTTCTTTTTTTTTTGTTCCAAGGTTGGGAAGATCAGTACCAGTGAAGTATTGGAATTAGAGTATTAAGGAATTATTCTCAATCCTCAAAAATATGTGGTTTTATGCCTTTCTCAGAAAATTGTGCATTGTCTCCTTAGCCCCTAGCAACAGTGAACTGCCTCTTTAGCTACCCTACAGCAATAGGGACCTGTCTCCTTCCTTAGCTATCCTGTTGCTGCAGTAAACTATCTTTTTATCTACTCCCAAAGCAACAAGGAACTTTTCTTTAACTACTCCATAGCAACATTGAACTGTCTCTTTAGTTACCCCATAGCAGCTGTAAACTGTCTCCTTAGCTACCCAGTAGCAAAAGTGAACTGTATCCTTAGCAATGCCATAGCAATAGTGAATTATCTCTTAAGCTACCCCCATTGCAACAGTGAGTTGCCTCCTTAAGTACCCCATAACAACAATGAACTGTCTCCTTCCTTAACTACCCTACACCTAAACTCTTCTCTCTCTTTTTCTATTTCAGGTCATCTAATTTAATATTAAATCTCTTCTCTCTTATGGTTGATGCCAACATTCCAGATATTGCTCTTGAACCAGATAAAACAGTGAAAAAGGTAAATATATCCCCAACCACCACCACGAACTGCTTCATGTCCTCACACCATCACCCTCCTGTCTTTATTACTTAAATGTGTCCCACCATCCAACTCCATTCTAAACACTTTTTCCTATCCTTCTTGCCGTGAACTGATACCAACTCCCTAGAATTTCCTCCCCAGACACTTTCTTAGAGATGTTCTTTGTTGAACGTCAATTTTCTGCAAACTGAGAAGTTGACTTGTAAAGATCATACCTCACACCTCTCCTTCTGATTATATATGTGATAGCAAAAGAACAAGTTTGATCTCTAAACTTGTGTATTTTGCACCATGCATAATACATCATGCACAGGCATGGCTGTGTGGTTAAGGAGCTTGATTTGCTACCATGTAGTCCAGTCCCATTTCATGCCAACATGGTCAAGTGTCTCCTATAGCTTCAGGCCAACCAATACCTTGTGTGTGAATTTGGTAGACAGAACCTGTGTGAAAGCTCGTCACACATGCACACATACATGCAGGAGTGTTGAAAAGCTCCTGGCTTTAAGGGTATCACAAAAGGCCTGGTTGGAAGCTCAACTTTCTGAGTTCTTGTACAGGGCTTAGAAAAACTGAAGGAGCACTGCAACAAATGCATGAATTTAAGAGGGGAATTTATTGAATAAAACCATAATTAACTGTTCCTCCTGTATTTTCTTTTACCCAAAGCCAGAAACTTTTCAGGCATATGTATGTGTGCAAGCATGTATATGTGCCTTGTGTGCATCCATTTGTATCTGTGTGTCTTCATGTATGTATGTATGTGTGTGTGTGTGTGTGTGTGTGTGTGTGTGTGTGTGCGTAACTACATCAGTTTGAAATATCCATTCCAATCTTTTTCAGGTCCAAGATAAATTTGCCCTTCACCTGACTGATGAAGAAGCTGTCCATTATATGCAAAATTTGATTGACGACAGTGTTTCAGCTATAATGCCTGCCTTTGTGGAGCAACTCCACAAGATGGCTCAGGTAAGTCTTCTGTTTTCATTGTAAACCCTCCTCTCATCACCCCAGCCCTTCCCCCTCTCCATCCAACATGTTATGGCAGGAGAATGGACGAACCAGTTGACCACCAGACAAAGCACATATTGGTATTTGGTTATATTCTACCACCAAATCTTTCCCAGATCCACTTTGCTTTTCAACCTTCTGAAGTTAATAAATGATGTACTGTGACTGTGGTTGAGGCAATGAACTATATACCCCAAGCAGTGATGTTCCACTTTGGCCACAAATTGAAATCAGTTAAAAAAACAAATTGTCCAGCCACCAAAAATTTAAGTGCCAGTATTCTTATATAGTTTATTTGCTTGATTGACTTTTTCAGTCTCCACTTTGTTAGTTAGGTGAACAACTACAGAAGCCAGGAAGTCCAACATTTTTAATTATCAATGATTTAGAAAGCATAAATAGAAAACTAACCTCTATTTTTTTTATTTTTAAATTTTATTTGATTTAATATGTAATTCCTACTGTGAATCTAAAAATTGTAAATTCTTTTTTTTTATAACAATAGAACTCAAAGTAGATAAATAGGATTTTTTAACCTATGTTATTATTTATAGTTTTATCTACTTCAATTTTGTACCATTTAAAAAAAAAACAATTTACTTAATATCTATTGACATTTCTAAATTCTTTTAATATAAATATTTGCTTTTTATCTTTGACAGTACTGGAGGAAATGAGCATGAGCAGGTGTTTTGGTTAAGATGGCAACATGATGATATCTGTAATATCGATATGGACAGTGGGATGGATGTTATCTACAATCACATGAGCAGTTAGTGTTATCAACAATAACAACATTGACATATTTGGTGATATCGATATAAATATAATTTGGTGTCATTGACAGTGTCAACATGAGACCATGTGACGATATTTATGGTATCAACACAAACAGCTTGTAATATTAATAGCAGCAACATGAGAACACTATGTGATATTTAATATATCAACCTGACACTTATTGCTACCAGTAATATCAACAAGGATAGTCTGAAATATCATGGATACTTGGTGATACCATTATTATTATTATGTCATACCTGGACATGTTTTAGTTCAACAATATCATATTTTATACATCAATATGGCATTCTTATAAATGGATATGATGAGGTTCAGCTATATCCTGTTAGAAACACATCCTCAGTGGTATTAACAATATCAACATTATGTGTTGATATCAAAAATCATTTATATAACAACAATATCGTATTGTACATGGATACCAACTTGTGCATGAGCACTTGGTGTAATATCACTCATATTGTACAAAGATATTTAAGTGGTATCAGTAATAATACTATACCTGAACAATTAGTGATATCAAATAATGTATCTTGTTATATATATCTGAACAGTTGGTGATATCAAAATATCTCATGTTGATAATGTTATATATACACACACATACATTTACAATTGTTGATCTCCAATGATATAGCATGTTACATATAACTATGCAGTTGTTGATATCAAGCGATATTTTATTATACACATATGCATCTAGACCACTGGTGTTATCAAAGCTAAACATTATACATGTGTGTACATGTGCAATTAGTGATATCAATATATCATGTTAGTTGTACAACATGTGGGTATCAACGACATCACATACTACTCTACACAGACAACTTTGTGATAACCAGTAATATCATATAAAAAAAACATGGACACTGCCTGATATTATTTTTTTTCCTTTCTCATGATCACCCCCCCCCCATACACAAAAACTGTGATACAAACCTGGTGAAGGATGTTATTGGAGACTTTGTCATTTCTTTTTTGTTTCCTTCATATTTTTTCCTCTTCGTTTCTCTTGAGAATTTTATCTGTTTACCTTCCATGACTAATAAATAAAAGATTGATGATGATGATGACTGTCGACTGCACACTACAGAAATTATTTGTCCAAATTGAAGAAAGAAACCAAATTGATTTTCTTCTGTTGTCTTTCTTTCTTTCTTTCTTAATTTGTCTTTCTCTATGCTTCTTTCCCTTTTTTTGTTTGTTTTTTTGGGGTTTTTTTCTTATTTTTATTTTCTCCCCACCCCATTTTGTCTATTGTCTATGGAACTACAGACTACAGAACAATCCAGGGCTCACACACTTGTTCTAAAACTCTGAACAACACAAAGACACATGTACAAAAGTTTTTCTCTGGAAATGTCCGATACTTGCTGACTTGTGTAAAAATTGGTGTCATTTGCAGCATTGGTGACGATCATTCTCTTTCCTTCTTCTCTACTCACCTCTTGCTCCATACACACATTTCCACAATAATGTAAGTTTAAATTAAGATAAATTAATAGAAATAACAAAAAAAAATTAAAGAAATATAAAAACATGAGAAAAAATTTTAAATTAATTAAAAGAGAACAAAAATTATAAAAATTTTCCATCCATTGTTTGTGTTCAGTATTTTTTCCTATTTTTGTGTTGTGCTTTGGGGGCAATCATATTGCAAAGAATCTTCATGAGTTTATTTATGTTGTTTACAGAGATGGTGCTGTTCCTAAAAAACTGGCAAGATTCATTTTTTTTTTTTTAGAAAAGAGATAGTGCCAGAATAAAGGGTGGCAACTCCAGATGTATTACTCTGCTGTCAGATGTCAGCAAAGTTGTGAAGACCTGTTGAGGCAAGTGAAAATCAAAATCAAAAATCAAAATCGATCAACATGAATGGAAATTGTAGCTGTGATACCAGTGCCGGTGGCACATAAGAGAACCATCTGAACGTGGCCGTTGCCAGCGCCGCCCCGACTGGCTTCCGTGCCAGTGGCACGTAAAAAGCACCATCCGATCGTGACCGTTTGCCAGCCTCGTCTGGCACGTAAGAAGCACCCACTACACTCATGGAGTGGTTGGCGTTAGGAAGGGCATCCAGCCGTAGAAACATTGCCAGATCAGACTGGGCCTGGTACAGCCTTCTGGCTTCCCAGACCCCAGTTGCACTGTCCAACCCATGCCAGCATGGAAAGCGGACGCTAAACAATGATGATATCTGTGTAATTGACGTCTTTCCTGAATCTCTGTGTAGTTTGCATCCTGGTAGAGGAACAATGGATATGATATTTATATCAAGATGGTTACAGATGAGGAGAACATGAGAAATCTTGTCCAAATTTTCATTATCTAATAAAAAGCTTTCAATAATGTGAATGAGGCAGCTCTGTCAAAAATACTCTACCAGCATGTTGGTCTGCATAACTTTGTATTGTTAATTACCCTATTTGCCAGCATATAGGATACACCCTAATTTCCAAGGTTATTTTGTGGCAAAAACAAATTTAGTATGAATTTTTCATTTAGAGAGAAAAAATATTTCTTAAAGGTAACAGGGTCATTAGATAATGTAAGATATATATAACACCAAGTAAGTAAAGGGGTTATGGATCCAACCTACTAAGGGATAATATTTATCCAAATATACTGTTGGTATAATACCCAAATTCTTAATACATAAATGTTTTTAATTGCAATGCAATTAACTTATTTATTTTATTAAATGGGTGAAAGTAAAGAAATATTTTACCATTAATTTATAATACAAATAAGAAAATGGAGAAACAATTTAGTTGGTTCATCAGCTTTTGGATATTATAATTGTGGTGTTAGTAGTGTTATGGGCTGTGATGGAGCTATGTAGTGTTGGTGGAGGGGATTGCAGATGAGGTGAATGGAAGTAAGGCTTGCGGGGGCCGGTGGAAGAGGGACTGGCGCATGTGTGGGCAGGAAGCATGGCTCAGTGGTTAGAGCATTGGGCTCACAATTATGAGGTAGTGAGTCCACCTGTGATAGAGGAGCATCATCAATAAGAACTGGGATGGGGGGTTGGGGAGGAGTAAATACAGGAAGGCTGACTGGGGAGCTTCAGTTTTTCAATGATTCACTTGAAGACCAAACAGAATAATTTCTGGTCATTGAGTTAATCATGTGTTGAAGAAAGGCAGGAGTATGAGATGGGGCAGCGGAATCATCTGCATATTGAATTTCATACACCACAGATGAGCAAGGTTTTGATGTAGCTTTCAGACAGCAATTGTTAATGATACTGTCATCATAGTAGCACTTGATATGAATTCCATCTTCTTTGGTGAACTGTCTCCTTGAAAGAAGGGTTACAGCCACTAGGCAAACATTAAACAGCACAGGGGCATGAATGCGTCCTTATTTTACCCCCACTTAGACATTAAAGAGTGACACTCTTGCTTGCATATACTGTCATGAAACCTCTGGATGATAAAGAAAAATGTTGGTGGACAGCCAAACTTCTGAAGCAGGCGCCACACCATAGGAGAGTCGACCTTGTCAAACAGCTTTGTTAGATTGATGAAGACTACAATCTCCAGCATCTTTTGTTAAGTTGGTTGTGATTCAGATGCTAGATAACTGGCTCCCAAAGTTTATCCTCTTCAGCAAAATCAAGACTAGTGGCAGGCCTCAAGCAGTCATTCATTTTATGCAGTTTACCTCCCAATTGTTTGGAGGCCATGGTAGTCTGTGTAAGTCGCAGGATTTACCTCTTTTGTATTGGTCTTGCCAACCACATCCACTGTGTTTGTGTGTGTATGTATATATGTGTACATATTACATATCTATATATATACACACATATATATATATACACATATATACTTTTAAATATTTGAATAAGTCCTATTGTATTATTTTGTATACTATATAAATACTGATTGTTATGTAATGATCTAGTTGTTGAAGTTATGTATATAATTTTTAGATTTTAACTACGTTATTTTTAAGATTTTACTTAGCCAAAGAGATATATAGATCGTTAATAGTTAATGATTTTTTTAAAGTTAGGTTTCTGGTTTTAATCTATCTCATAATTATATTAATATTTATGTAAGTAGTATTGGATTAATTTATTTATTTTTCTTTATATGTCTATACATTTATTAATAGCATAAATTTTAGTTTTTAATCACTATATTTGTTGATAGTAATTTAGTTATTATTTTTAAATATTTTATAATTATTAGATGTGAACTTAAATCTAAAATATGAATAATGATTATTTACTTAAATAATTTGGTAATAAAATTTTTGAACTATAACTGAGTTAAGGTTATTTGTGAGTTTATTATGTTTTTTTAAGCCATGTTATATATTCATAAATATCTCTTATAGTTGACTTAGTTCTATTATAGCTTAAATATAGCTATTTTCAATTGATAATTTGTAGTAGTATTTTTCATTGATAAAATATATTCGTAGTTTTCATAGTTAAAGAATTTTCTATTTGTTTATTATTAGTTTAGTTAATGACACGATTTTTGAAAAATAAGTAAACCTTTTTATTAAATTCATTTTAACATTTTAATAATTTATGTTATATGGTTTTTATTGGATACTATATAACTACGTATTGATAATTTGATTGTATAAGTATTTAGTTGTTGAAGATATGTATTTCATTATTAGATCATAACTATACGGTTTTTGTAAGTTATTAATTAGCTGAGATATATTGATCGTTAAATAGTTATAGGGTTTTTTAAAGATAGATTATGTTTACAATTTGCTTTTTCATCTTTAATTTTTTTAATATATTTCATAAGTAATAATGGAATAATTAATTTATTTAGTTTTTTATAATACATATATTTATTGATAGAGATAATTTTAGATCTTAATTATTATATTTATATATATTTATTGATAATAATTTAGTTATTATTCAAATATTTTATAATTATTAGATTTGAACTTAAATTTAATAATATGAATAGTGATTATTTTTTTGTTAATAATTAGGTTATTCGTGAGTTTATTATGTTTTTTAAAGCCATATTATATCTGAATAGATAAATACATTTTCTATCTATTTTTACCTTAAAAATTAATATTTAACATTATAATTGGATTGTATGACATAATCCTAATCGTTAAAGTTTCTAGTTTGATAATAGAGTTTTTTATAAGAAAAATTATTATTTTATTTATTTCTTAAAAAATATTGTTTAAATATATTTGCTTATTTATTTAACTATTATCATTAACCTAAAGATTGACTATAACTATAATTCGTATTTTTAATTGAATTTAAATTATTGTAATTCGAATCAGGTTATGGCCATGAAATGTACGTAGTGGTTTTACTTATTATCTTATATTAAACTTTTTAATACTTTTTGATAGTTATATATATTTAAAAAAATAAATTAAAGTTTAAAATTTTAAAAATATAAAATAAATTTTATATATTTTGTATATTATATTATGTTTATTTTTATGTTTTTCATTGTTTGATTTGCCTAATAGTGGTTTTATCTCTAATTTAATTTATATATATACACACACACATATATATATATATATATATATATATATATATATACATTTATACAAATATATGTACAACTTGATTGTACCATAATATACAAACTATGCCATTTAAATCCCGAGCAACACCACGTAGGTCTGCTAGTTTATTATAAAACAAAAAGAAAGAACCATATTATGCATAAGATACAAGGATCCTGGTTGGAACACCTTTGATCACAGTTCTCATTCATGTCCAAACTGAAGCAACAACAAAAACAACAAGGTATATATAGACAGTTTTTATTATTATTATTATCATCATTCAGTACAAAAAAATGTTCCTTGAATATTATTTGCATATCAACAATTCCATTTATGTCCAATTGAGTTTTATTTATTTATTTTTATAACATCATCTTCGGCTTAAAGCTGAGAACACGATGCAATGTGGTAATGTTGGTGTACACACCATGTGATAGTGTATACATGGTGTGGCTGTGTTGGTATACACATCATGTGGTACAACAATGCACACATGATGTGGTATACACCAAGTGGTGGTACATTACACAGCGTATGCACCATGTGGTACTCAATATACACACCATGGTATAGTAGTGCTGGTGTACAAGACATGTGGCACACATGATGTGACATTCTGAATGCTGGTGTTAGTGTTCATTTAAACTTGAGAGCTGTTATTGTTTATTATTTATATTTTTTTAATTTTGTCTTAAAATTTTTTTTCCCTGCCAAAAATTGAAACACAAACGTTGTTGCTAAAAAAAAATATCATTTTCATGTACTTGCTCCCATTTTTTTTCTTTTCATTTTTGTTTTTTTTTACACCAATTCTGGCAAACTAAAATATCGGTGTCAAGTTTTGTTTGTTTTTTTGGGGTTTTTTTCCAGAGGATACCAACAAAGACGATAATTTGATGGAGATGGTAATGATAATGTAGATGATGATGATGATTGGTGAAGACGATGATGGTGATGAGAAGGAGGATGACAGATAATAATGATGGTGATGATGACAAACTTCAACTACCAACCAAAAGCTAAAAACCACAACTAAGAAGTCTATGCCTTTACATTGCTTGTGCTTGTGCATACACATATATATATATATACACACACACATAGATAGATAGATAAGAACGCACACACATACATACATAACCTAAAACAGCCAACCTATTGGCCGCTTAAAGACAACCCATTTGTAAATATAAGGTAACTGAAAAATAAGAAAAATAAAGCCAATTAAAAAAATTAAAATATTTTTAGAATTAAAAAAAAATTTAAATTTTTGTTTTGTTTTCTTGTTTTTTTATGTGAATCAATCACTGAATCCTTTGAAAGATAATTAAAAAGGAAGGGATCAAAGAAGTGGGTGGGAGAGGGGTCCAAATAAGCTATTAAGTGAGAAATAGAGAGGTGAACATGCAAATTGCAAATGAAATATTTCTTCATATCTTTGTAAGTCCCTTTAAACATACTAGAGCAGCAGTGAATACATTGTCCCCGTGTGGAGTAATTTCAAGGCAAGTGAAACTGATGAACACCAATACTCCCAACAATCTATACTCAAGGAAGTTAAATAAAAAAAAAAAAAAAAGAATCCCTCATCACATTCACAATACTCTCCTTGAGCCAGTGACAGTTGAGTGTTTTAGCGGCAGACATAGTTTGGTATAAGTAAGAAGGTACAAAGGACTCTTTCATTGAGTACTCAAGTACTCTTCTAGTACTCTACCTCCTCAGCCATCTGACACACTTTTTACATATTAATAAGAGAGTAAAAAAACAAAACAAGAAAAAATTCAAGGTCATCAAAATTAATTAACCTGCCTGAATAATTAATTAACTAGTAACTATTGACAGACAGATACTCCTAATTAATATATCATTGGCAATCCTTCACTGTTGTGATAACACCACAGATTAAAGTTATTGCTTAATGCAGACATTCTAGAAGCAAACAATATAAAAAATTTTTTTTAAACTTCCTTTCTTTACAAGGGGCCATTCCATAATCCATGAAATTACTTTCTCAATAGACTGATTCTTCTACTCGAGAAGATGAAGAATCCCAAAGCATTTTCAAATTACAAAAAAAAGATGGTTGCAAGGTAGAAAATAGAGGAAAATACTTGGAGCAGAGTACATGTATACATACATAGCAGAAAAGCATAAATTTCACATATAGTTCATGCTTTAATTGTGCTTAACAGCTGTTTCTTTAATATAAACATCATTAAATATATAATTTACTGCAATGGAATAATGTGATGGAGTTTAACGGCCTGTAATTAACTGAACTCTAAATTCCCATGGATTTATTTTTTGGTGCTTGTATATCAATTCTCTCTTTCTCTCCCTCATATAAAACCATAACATAGAAACTCAATATGGAAATTATGTGAACTATGAAAATACTTTTTACTGACTAATTATTTCCTATTGTAAAAAATTCATTGAGTAATACAATAAAATATTTAAAAGGACTTTTTTTAACTGAATTCATTCAAATATTTTATATATATATATATATATATATAGATAGAGAGAGAGAGATTGATTTCATTGAAAAGTGCTAAGTGAAGCTATAGATTTGTTGCAATTTTATCTTTTGAATTTCATGCCACTTTAAGGCTAATCTCCAGGTGAAACTGAAAATTCAAAGACAAAGAATTTGGTAAAGTAACAGTGCTAGAAGTAATGACTCCTAATACTGTCACATTAGCAAAGATTGGGTCTTTGGTATTTGTTTGGGCAAGAATTCTTTAAATCTTTTCTTTCTGAATTCTTAATATATTTTTGCACTTTTCAATGTGAAGACATCGCAAATGAGAAGTGTTAACTTAGCTCAAACAACAAACAATGCATATGTGTGTGTGAGAGAGAGGGAGGAGGATGGCAAAGGGTATCTGTTAACAGCTTCCTATTAATGCTTCAAGATAGTACAACCACTATACAAACTCAACCCATCGTTGCTATATACAAAACCATATCCAACAGTAAACAATACCTTCACATGGTACCTAACTTACAGACAGAAGGATGCAATGTTGGAGATAAAATATAAATCAACTGTTCTTAGCCTTGTATGCAAACTAGCATCTTATCCTGACCAAATGTGCTTAGTCACTATGTTTAAAATTACAAATTATTAATTATATGAAAGCTTAAAAGAAAATAGAATGACACAGACCTTTTGGAAGGAAGTCTTTGTAATATGTGAAGTGATTTCGCTGTTTACAGTTTTTCAAACACACTTTATATATATATATATATACATACATACATACATACATACACACACAAATACACAGACATACACACGTATCCACACAATGCTTAAAGGTGCCATAAACATGAAGAATGTATTAACATAATAAATGTAGTGATCATTAACAAACTACCTATCATTATTGTTATTAGAGAAGTGGATTGGCAGAATTGTTAGAGCATTGGGCAAATTCCTTTTGGTGTTTAGCTTTGGTTCTTTACATCCTTAAAGAAGTTCTTAGGGGAGATTCAGCATGGCACAGAATGTGACAAGGTTGGCTCTTTCAATTACAGGTGCAACTTGTTTTGCCAGCTAAATGGATTGGAGCAGTGAGAGATAAAATGACTTGCTCAAGGACGCAATGCACTGCCAGGAACAGAAATTAAGACCTTACAATCATGGGCCAAATACCCTAACCACAAAGTCACATACCCCCACAAGCCATGCTTATAGTCTATTGAAACACTGTTATGTACCTGTGCACACCTTAGACAACAGGTTCAGAATGGATCAATGCCAAAAAGTAGCTTCTTTCTTAGATATATTGTGTGTAGGGGTGTGTGTGTAATCAGGAACATTCTATTACATAGTGGTAGGTACGTATATGTGTACATTTGGTGTATGGTGATATATCACTGTCTATCAAAGTATCTGTCCAGCTACATGTGTACCTAGATGCATCTATATCTACCTATCTCTGAATTCGTGTAAAAATGCAAAGGACAGTCATAATATAAACCTAAAGTAGATAACGAGGAGGACTGACAAGAAATTTAATAGCATCGTTATTACTGAATCTCTAAATTTTTATTTAATATCTAAATTCATAAATTTATGCCCTCATCATTATTGTTGTTGCTATTTCTAATTTAGGCACAAGGCCAACAACTCTGAAGTTAAGGGCTTAGTCAATTGACATCACTCGCAGTATGTAAGTATCTTATATTGGAGGGATAAAATGTAAAGTTGATCTCAGTTGGATTTGAATTTGGAACATAAAGACCTAGAACAAATACTGCAAGGTATTTTCCCCCAATACTAACAGCTAATATTAATGACATTAAGGATGTTAATCATTGATGGCAGTGATGACAAAATGGTAATTAAAATCTGATTAAATTAAAAACTTTTACTTATTCAACTCCTCCATACCCAAAATTGAAAAAAAAAATCCCTTGAGCAGGAGAAAGGGACAAAAGGGGACAGCACATATTGGATGCATTTTTATGTATTTTTTCTATTTTTTTTCTACTGGTGTTTTGTTTTTTAAAAGAAAACATTTCTACTCAAATACCATGTTGTTGGTATCGAATACCTTCCTGTTTTATAAATAATTAATACTAATTAATATTATTATTATTGGTTTTTGTTTTTGTTAAATGTCTTTGAAGATACTGTTTTTACAAAATCAAAATAAATGAAATGTATTTAACATAAAAGAAAATTAAATCAGAAAGAGATAAACATAATAATAATATTTCAAAATCTAAATTAAAATTTCAATTAGTATCCAGTACAGTTTTTTTGGCAATTTTTTTTCCATTTATAAATGCTTTTTTATGACAAATGAGATATACATATATGTAAAAGGCAATAATAATAATAGTAATAATGATAATTGTTTAAACATTGGTACATCAATCAAATTGATACTTTTTGTCTTATCTGTTGGTTTTCTTTTTCAGCTGTTACAAAAATCAGAGAGAGAAAGAGAGAAGTGAATAAAATGAAATGACAGAATAACTAAATTGTGATATTGAATAAGGTACTGTTTGCTGTTTTGATAGAGAGATACAAACGCAGTGAGAGATAGAGAGAGATAAACAGGCAGACAAATAGGGCTACAAACATAGACAAACAGACAGAAAGAATGGATAAAACAACTAAAAGCTAAAAGGAAATTGTTTGTCTAGAAAAGGAAAAAAAATGATGATAAAATAACTGTTACAGAACTTGGACGTAATTTTTTCTGTAAAAAAAGAAAATACTTGATATTGTACCCGTATTCTCAGCTTATAAATAAAAAAAAATTACTTTAATTTAATCACTCTTTTTTTTTTTGTTTTGAAGCACATACCTTAAGTGCACTGCACCATACAGACACATATTTCAAGGGTAGAAAATTCCCATCTATGTAGCTAAGTATGGAAGTATATGAAAGGACCAAAACAACAGACATTTAGAACTAATCTAAATTACATGCCCAAATGATTAAGAAATACATATTTTTTTCCATAATAGAATTATCAACACAAGAGTTTAAAGAAGTATTGTTTTTTACTCTCTTCATTACATAAAGAAGTGTGTGCATGGTACGTGTATATATGTGTGTCTAGAAGTGAAGTTAGGAAACACATTGGGGTAAAATGATGTCTACAAGGATTAAGAGACCATGACAAAGAAAGAGAGGATGAGGATGAAAATTTTTTGAATGAATTAACTAAAACTTCATCAGAAAAATTAAAATGTCTTTTTGGATAACGTAAACAAAAGATTTTGAAACCCATTTAGGCAAGGAGCATTCAGATCAGCTTCGTTAAAAACTTGTTACAGATGCTAACTCTTTTTATGGTAAGACTCAAAACCCTGCTGGCCACTGCAGGTATCAGGGCAGAAGAACAGTATCTTTAGCAGAACTCATCTTGTTGCAACCGTTTAGAGCAGGTCTCTGGCGTGAGGGGAGATAACTGCCTCGACTTGCAACTTCTGACTCCAACACCTGACTGTTTCTCCCTCCTTCCTTTCATCTCAGATTCCCACCCTACTCATCTAAAAAGTTCCGGACCAAAAAAAAAAAACTGTCATGGACACTACTTCTCCTTTAAAATATATGAATTGAAAAATACTTTCCCTACTCCTAGTTTACTTTTTACACTTGCTAACACAAACCACCACTAGCTCCATATATCTAGTGACTGATATTAGAAGGGAAAGATATAAAGAGACAGATAGAGAGAGAAGAATGCAATGTTATTAGGAAACAGACAAAAACAAACCTACAATATACATGATCACACACACACACACACACACACATTTTTATTCTTTTACTTGTTTCATTCATTTGACTGTGGCCATGCTAGAGAACCACCTTTAGTTGAACAATACAACCACAGGACTTAATTTTTGTAAGCCTAGTACTTATTATATCAGCCTCTTTTGGCGAAACATTAGTTTACAGGAATGTAGATACACCAACATTAGTTGTCAAGTGATGGTTGAGGTACAAACACACATAAATATATATATGTATATATGTTCTCTTACAGTGCCGGTGGCATGTAAGAGAACTTTCCGTTTCGCGACCGTTGCCAGCACCGCCCCGTTTCGTGTCCGTTGCCAGCCTCGCCTGGCCCTCGTGCCGGTGGCACATAAAAAAGCACCATCCGTTCATGGCCGTTTGCCAGCTCTGTCTGGCACCAGTGCGGGTGGCATGTAAAAAGCACCCACTACACTCACGGAGTGGTTGGCGTTAGGAAGGGCATCCAGCCGTAGAAACACTGCCAGATTTGACTGGGCCTGATGAAGCCTTCTGGCTTCACAGACCCCAGTAGAACCGTCCAACCCATGCTAGCATGGAAAACGGACGCTAAATGATGATGATGATGATGATGATGATATAACAGGCTTCTGTCAGTTTCCGTCCACTAAATATATTCACAAGGCTTTGGTCGGCTAGATCTACAGTAGAAGACGCTTGCCCAAGGTACCATGCAGTGGGACTCAACCCAGAACCATGTCATTCGGAGCAAGCTTCTTACAGCACAAGCACACATTACCTATCTATATATTAGATGTTATACATACATCATAAATCCTATGTGTATACATACATAGATATATATATATACACATATTATATATACATACACATATATTTAGTTTCAGCTCAAATTTGTAGCCATGATGAAGACTACCGTTTTGAAATACTCCTATTATTGAGAGCCTCCTCTAATAGAGATACACACACATATATATATACATATGTATATATATACACATATATGTATATATATACACATATATGTATATACATGTATGTATATATATATAAGTATACATATATACATGTATATATCTATATATATATAGTGGAGGCGCAATGGCCCAGTGGTTAGGCAGCAGACTCATGGTCGGAGGATCACAGTTTCGATTCCCAGACCTGGCCTTGTGGGTGTTTATTGAGTGAAAACACCTAAAGCTCCTCTTTATATACATATATATAAAGAGGTGAAAGAATACTATTTGCATATGTTTATAAAACTAGAGAGGATGGCTCGAGGACAGAAACTATGACATGTGCGAAGGAAACTGAAACGACAGCAGCAAGGGAACAACACGGGGAAGTGACTCGATCCCCTTCTCCCCAGTTAACTATGTCTTCAACTACACTTCATTACATTATATATATTATACATGCGTGCACACATATACACAAAACTATATACCCCCATATGAGATATGTACTTAACATTCCTGCTCTTTGTTCAGGTTGTTTTGGCATCAAAACATTCTTGTTATTCGTGTACTCCATGCCTTAAGCATAAAAGAGACACGTCATCTATTTTCATCTAACAGTACACCAAACACCGTACCGTTCTTTACTTGTGTTCAACTACATTCCAGTTATTATTAGATTTTGTTGGTCTGTTTTTTTTATATCTATTCCAATCTACTAAACCCTCCCCACCCCACCAACAAAAAATCTAACTATTAGTTTTCTCAGACTGTCCAAATAGTATCAAAACGTTCGGCACAAATTGTATGGTGGTATACTATCATGTATTTAGGAAACAAGCAGCATGTTGTAAACAAAGCACACAGCAAAAAATAAAAACATAGGACAGAAACCACAACAAACAAAAATAAACAAGACTGGTAAGATTTTGATGAAAAGAAAAGTCGCAAAGGACCAGGGTTGGTTGAGTTGAGAGGATGATAACGTATTTTAGAAATAATTTACAGTAAATGTAATATAGTAAGCTACAATCAACGGAGATTATTCAAGTAATTAGCATACAAAGATCCCCCACCTCTTTACTGAGTTAAAAAAAAATAAATAAAACTCAACGACGGAGACATACCTCTAATGAGATCAATTACCAAATCCAATTTGCAGTTTTAATTGTTCCAAAATATCAATCAAATTATGTTATTCAAGTTACACCCCCCACCCTTTATTTTTTTTTTGTGCCATTTTAAAGACGTTTTTGTCTTCTAGTAGCTTGGATTTTATCGCTATAATTGCATAACGTACATGAGAGCCGGCCGTATTTCGCATTTAGTAAGAATGTTCCCTGAGGTATTTTTCTCCAGCTATACTAAAATGTAAGATTTGGTACTGACTTTTTGTTTTTTGTCATGAAATGGGTTTACAGTAGAAATGATTAAGAGACAAGACATATACCAGAGAGGGATGAGGTGGGAGTGATCTGGAGGTAGCACAAAGCTTTTTACCTCCTACCGAAAGAAATCATTCATTCAATCAACCTCATTACACACAAAATCGTGAAATTCAGTCAATCGTCCGTCGGAGATATGCGACCAAAAACACAAAAACTGTGCCTGCATGCAGGGGCGCAAATGTTTCAGTTGGGACGTGTGTTTATAGGTGTATGAAGGCAAATATTGAGTTTCGGTTTTAGTCCTGGTAAACAAATGGCTAAAAGTTTTATAATTGTACAGATTCACTAAACGAGCATGCATGGGCATGTGAATGTATGAAAATATGAGTGCATATGCATACAAGAACAGCTGCAGTCTAATGACTGAAACAAGATCTAGCAGAAGAGCAGATTATTTGAATGAAGAAAGTGTGATAAAGAAGGATGTACGTGAAATGTGATGAAAGACAACATCAGTAACAGAAACGTGAAGCTGAAACAAAATAAATGCATGTTGGAAAATAGTGGTAAATACACAAATTTTTGTGCGTATGTGTGTGTGTGTGTATATATATATAAATACATACACACCACATACATATATAGTCACATACATACATATGTACATGCAACCATGCATGGAGCTGATGAAAAGAATTAACTATTTGACCATGGGACTGAGATGAATTTGAAAGAGAGAGAGAGAGAGAGAGAGACAGGGTGATGGAGGGAAGGCAAAACTCACCACTTGAAGTAAACCCAGAAAGTGGCATAGTTATCTTAAAGTCTAAAATAGATGGATCCCTGCAATGTGTACATGTTGCATAAAAAGAAAAAAACACCTAAATTCATGCAGACACATTTGTGAATGCCCTGCCTGAAATCTCAGTTTAGCCATGGAAAAACGATTTACATATATACAAATACACATCTACATATACATTTATATAAGAAACAGCTTTTCTTTTAGACATTACATTGTAAATACAACATATATATAATATATATATTATATTATATTATATTATATTATATTATATATTTATATATATGTCTGTGCACACCTTTCAATGCAATCAATGTATGCCAGAAGGTCTGCAAATCTAACGGTGGTTTCAAAAGATATTTTAAGATCCACAAAGATCAGAACTTAACTGCAGCTTTTGGTGGTCCAAATCAGATATGCAATCTATGTGGGTGTCTTTTCAAAGCATTGTCTGGTTTACAAAGTCACATCAGATGCCTTGATGGTTCTAAGGTGTACGTACAGTAGGTGGTCAAACTCTGCATAAGGAGTAGACAACCACCACCACACACACATTATTCTTATTGAAGTATAATATTCCATTTTGCAGTAATGATGTTCCAAAATCAGTCACCAATGTTTCTTGTGTTTCTTAGTCATGTCTTCAGGTTGAATTGATGTCGGTGAGTATTGCTGCGGACCTAATGTGACTGATGCAGATATTACCATCTAGAAAGTGGCAACATCTGAAAATGAGACTGTAACAGTCTAGAAGAGGAACTTGGAGAACCTTACTGTTCCATATAAACTGTAACAACTTGTATGAAAAAGACCTCAATAAAAAAAAAAGGTTAAACTAGAAGTCACATTTTCAACACACACACATTATATATATATATATATATATATATATATATATATATATATATATATATATATTGTGTCTATGTACATACACACACATTTACATAAATACATATTCATATATACTTAGGAGTGTAAAGAGCATTAACAGAAAAAAAGGTAACTTTGCAAATAAAATTTGTGTCATTCTACATTGTATGTATCCAGATTGCTCTATGGTTTTGGAGTTGTGCTTTATATGTGGTGTACACACACACCAGTGTGTAATTGCCCACTTCATTTTTGATGGATACAGATGGAGTTCCTATATATTACTATTATTATTAGTTGTAGGTGTTGGTGGCTTTGACAGATGAGTAATTGTTGCACGTATAAGACTATGAAATGGCCAACTTTCACAATTAGACTAGAACATAGAGGAAGAGAGCTGTGAAACAGTGAGAAAGAAAGATTTTTATAAAATTATAGCAATCAATTTGCAGTAAAAAAAGCAACAGAAAAAATAAATAAATTATAAATTATAAACAGAAAACCATTTTCAAAAAATATTTCCATTGAATGAAAAAAATATTTTCACATTCAAAACTATTTTTAAAGAACATTTTTTTCATTACGTTTTGAGTGAAAAATAACTGTTGACTTGAGTGAAAAAGAAGGAGAGAGTGAGAGAAAGAGAGAGGCGTGTTTATTTGTGTTGTTCTACGCATTGTGTCTTGCATGTCAATATGGTTAGGCCTCAAAGAGAAGCGAAGTGTCCTGCCAAAATGTTAAGACCAGCTGCAACTAAAGAAATGGATAAAGAAAAAAAAAAAAAACATGATTATTTGTGGCACACTGATAAATTAACTGGACAGAATGTTGAGAGCAAGAGAAAGTGTGTGAGTGTGCGCATGTGTGTTTCTCAGGCATGAACACAGGATGGTTGTGAGGTGGTTGTGCTGTGGCTGCTAAAACGAAAATGAAACAACTACATGGAATTCATGGCCAAAGATGTGGAAACGTTTCAGTTAGAAAATTAACACCTATGCACACCCATACATACAAAAGTGGGTAAAGAAAACAAAAAAAAAAAAAGATGAATTTATTAAAAATGTAAAAACGAGAAATTAACTAATTTAGAGACACAAAACAGAAACTATCTAGATATATATGTTGCTGAATTATAAGAAAGTATGTATGCATGTAGGCTGTGGTTTTGTGTTTTTAGTCTATATTTAATATTAGAAAACCAAATATTTTGACCTCTCCTACGAAATTTGAAGCAGAGATGGATATAGATAACAAAAAAGAAAAACAAGAATTTTCAAAGCTATGAAGTTTAGTTTCACAGAGCGGTACTGTATAGAGCAGCAAAATATATGAGTATTGATTGAAAGGCACTTCTTAGAAAAGTCTAATTTATCAGTTTCTGAAAAGTAGATGTGAAAATCAGTAAGAACTGACATAAAAGCTGATGGCAAATTATATGTAGAATGGACATTTGCTATAAACTATAAACTAAGAGTAGGTAAGTTCCAGACCAGCTTGGTGTTTTGGGTTTTTCTTTTTTTTTTGCATTTTTCTGTTCCTTAAAACATTCCAGTGAGTCATGCACATTAAGCTAGCTAAAAGACAGAGAAAAACTTTAAATTAATATTTTAAAATATTTTTCATAATTTCACTACATTAAACCTGATACAACTGATTTTTATGAACAAATCTGCTTTTTCTTTTTGATACTTTAAAAGTTTGCTAGAAATAAATATAATTCTGTCTATAAGCCTCACTAAAAAAAAAATTAAGGAATGATTAAGATAAGCTCTCAACAATACACACGCACACACACACACACACACACACACACACACAAACGCACATTTTTCTATTTTCTACCCCACCCCTTCTATTTTCTCTCCCTGTTTATTTCTGTGTTCCTTTCTGTCGAAGAGCATAGGCTCGAAACGTAAAAGACTTTCTCACTTCCCGAGCGTTAAACTAATACGTCTGTTTGTTGTTTACACACCCATCTTCGTCTTTTGCTTTTTTGTGTATATATATATATATATATATATATATATATATATATATAGTTTTCATTTAAGCAAACTATTTCACTCAGTGGGAGAAGGCAAAATCTCTCAAAGAACTGGACATCAAGCCAATTTGACATCCTTTTCTTAACTCTGAAAGATCTAAACTTTTACAGTTAAAATACAAATACACAAAAATGGTTATTAAAATGCACTAAAAGGAACAGGTGAGAGAATAACTGGACAAATAAGATGTCACAAAATCTAGACAGAAATATTGCAAATGGAAGACTATAATGTAAAATTGAAGAAAACTTCTGATAAATATATATAAGATGTGACCAAACGAAAAACAAAAAAAAAAGACCCTCCCAAGAGTCACCACTTTTGATAAACACTTCAACAACAGACACATGATGTACACCAGTCCAAACCATAATGGTAAATGACAAGAAAAATAAAAATAGCTAAACATTACCTACATGAAGACATTGTTACCACTGCCTAACTTCACAAGTGTTACACAAATGGTTGTGTAAAATATTGGAGCTTTTTCTGCCACATGTTGTATGTAACCATGTGCACAAGTTTAGCTCATACATATTTTTAAAAAAGAGTGGGTAGGACAGTGCCTATAAAGTCGCTTATAATTATTAACAACAGCAGGTGGCTTTGAAGAGATGGATGGCACTACTCATTTGTAGAGTTTTTTGCTTGTTTCTCCATTTTAGTGTGGTTTAGAAGGGAATTGAAGCAGAATTTTTGTGACTGGATGATCTTCCTGTCACCAACCTATATCTGTTTTTCAAGTAAGGGATTTATTTTTTTTATTCCTGAAGAATTCAAAAGCACGCAACTAGTAGATGACATATTGACAGGAAACATCAACGAACATCATTGGTTGCAGATCGACCACAAATAGTGACATCACCATTTGTGGCTGTAGTCCAATGTGGTTTTGTAATCATTTACACACATACATATACATACACACAAATACATATATAGATGCAAATGTATGTATAAGTGGCATCATTCAGTTTCTGACACCAAATTCCCTCACAAGGCATTTGTTGGCCTGAGGCTATCAGTAGAAGAGACTTATCCAGCAGATAAAAAGAAAAACAGAAAGAAAATATCCTATCCTATGAGGCTGACTTGGGGTTGAAGGGTATCAACAGATGAAATTGCCAGTGTTGTGGTACAAAGTCTTCAGGATCACTGATAGTGCCATTATTGTATTAAGTGCAATGGTTTCTACTTACACAGGCAGAAGTGAGTTTAGTCAGGTTTGAACCAACTGCAGTATATTACTGGTACTTATGCTGGAAAGAGGAAAGGCAATACTACTAACTCTAGTGGGATTTGAACTCAGAATGTGGTAGATGAAGCAAAATAACATTAAGGCAGCTAACAGAATACTGTACCACATGAAAGACAGAAAATATACTTAACCCATAACAGGAACAAAAGAAAAAAATTACAAAAAGAAAGAAGCCCCTGAGATTTTTTTTAAAAATGAGATAAAGAAAAAAGAGATTAAGTCTAAACACCTGTAGTTAAATTATTTAGAAAACTTCAAGTAGCGAATTGTATTGTATTGGGAAGAAAATAAGAAAATGAAAGCTTGGATGGGCTTTAAAGATGTTTTACAATTAAACATTATTATTGTAGATGAACTAATAAATACCTGGTTGTTACACAACTAATTAATACTTGAATAATTTACATACATAATCGTGTGTGTATATATGGAAATCATATTTTCAACATCATACACACTCCTTATCGTTAAACTAAGTTCTTAGGGCAAATCAAATTTTAAAAGTCTAACTAAAGGTCTGTTATGCAATTATAATAATAATAATAATCCTTTCTACTATAGGCACAAGGTAGGAAATTTGGGGGAGAGAAAATTCAATTACATTGACCCCAGTTCTCCACTGGTACTTATTGACCACAAAAGGATGAAAGGTAAAGTCTACCTCAGTGGAATTTGAACTCACAACATAAAGCAGGAAGAAATGCCGCTAAGCATTTTGCCTCGCATGCTAATGATTCTGCCAACTCGCCCTCTTACTACTAATAATGATAATCTTTTCTACTGTAGGAACAAGACCTGAAATTTGGGGGAAGGGATTAAGTCTATTACATCGACCCCAGTGAGCAACTGGTACTTATTTAATCAAACCCAAAAGGATGAAAAGCAAAGCTGACCGCAGTGGAATTTGAACTCAGAACACAGTGACAGCTAAGCATCTCATCCAGCATGATAATGATTCTGCCAGCTTGCCACCATAATAATGAAAATAATAATGGATATTTTTAGGATGGTTTTATGAAAGAGCAACATTTCAATGAGGACGGCATTTCAGAAAAAGTTAATTTCACCTTTTAAAGGTAACATTTTACACAACACATATGTGTGTGTGTGTGGGTGTATGTGTGTTTGTGCATGCACACATACACACACACATATATATGCATGCACACATACATTTAAATATTCTTTAAAAAATTATTCTCAAAAAGAAAATTTTAAAATATTATCAAGACGTTAAAAATAAACACATACATTCTGTGTTGTTATTGTTATATACTAATTGATAGACAAGAATTTAAAATTTAACTATAAAAAAGAAAATGATTAAGCAGAAAGCTATAAATTAAAATAAAAAAAAACAATTGTACTTTTTCCAAAGAAAAAGAAGAACCTAGAAGATTTTGTTTTTAATTTCTCCCAAGCAATAAATATTGATTTAAAATTATCGCTGTAATTACCACTAAGTTGATCTGTAAATTGTTTTGATGGAAAGGTGAGGTTTAAGACAATAGACAATAGTGTATAAGAAAGATTTCAAATTCAATATCAATAATATTCCCAAGTCAAAACATAATTTTGATTGCCTGTGGAATTTCAGTAGGTAGGTATAGAGACAGACAGAAGAAAAACCAGAACAGAATTTTAAATATGGAATTCAAAACTGCAATATATATCTACAACGCATATATATGTACATACATACAAAACACACATATATGCACACACACACACACACATACATATACACACACATATATATATATATATATATATATATATATATATATATATATATATATATATATATATATAATATATATACTATACATATATATAATATATACACATATATATTTATATACACTATACACACATATATATATATATATATATATATATATATATATATATATATACAATGGCCAAAGGTCTCATACTCTCAGGAAAGACTCATTGCAAGCAAGCACAGGTGGAGTCCCTGCTCAATCTCACCAATGCTCTATTCATGGAACAAGCTGTACTCAGACCAACTAAGGCAAATAACATTCAGGAGCTCTGCTTCACAAACAATATGGACATCATTCATGATGTGAAAGTGACGCCGACTTGGATCACAACATAATAGAGCTGTCTCTATTATACAGCCTAAAGGAAGCACCCGAAATCTCTCCAATCTGAACTTCTACAAAGCAGACTGGAAATCAATCCAAAAAGAGATCCTCAGAGAGGACTGGCCAAAATGTCTCTCCACACCAAATAGTGACATGAAACTAGAATGTTTCATGTCTGTTGTGCAAGACACATGCCAGAAATATGTCCCAGAGCACAAGGCCAAAACAAATAGGAGCAAGATCCTCATGAGACAACGGATGAAGGTTGCAAATCGGCTCAACCAACATCCCAAAAGTAGCAAAAGGTCCCGCCTAAAAACAACACTGATGGAAATTGAAAAAAGGCTGCAACAATCCTATGTGAGGGAGAAAGCAGACAAAGAAGCCTGGGCTATAAAAAATATTAAGTCAAATCCAAAGGCCTTCTTTCATTACACGGAAGAAACAGCCTCAGTATGCTGCAAGATAGGACCCCTCTTCCAAAAGGATGGCTCCCTCACAGACAGTCCAATTAAGATCAAAAGTGTCTTTACCACTCCTGTTGGAACACAGACAAGTGAACGAACCAGTGGACTTCTTTGCCGCCTCACCTATAACCAGTGAGGCAGTTACAATGGAATACATTGACATTAATGAAGAAGATATACTACTAGCCATAGATGAAGTGGACACAAACTTAACTGCTGGTCCTGATGGTTTCCGAGCAATCCTCCTCAAATCATGTAAGCATGCCCTGGCAACCCCCCCTCCCGCCAGATTCTCTTCCAGAGCTTTCTTGCAAATGGCAAACTGCCAAGCAAGCTGAAGGAGGGAATAATATGCCCAATCCATAAAGGGGGAAGCAGAGCAGATGCCAAAAACTATAGGCGTGTCTCTCTGACTTCACACATCAGCAAAGTCAGATAGTTAAAAGGAAACTAATCGCATTCCTTGAAGAAAATAAATTAATGATCACCATTGTTTTACTTTTACATTTCAAACTGGCATGGGTTAGAGTGGTTGAAACAGTCCAAGTTACCTCCTATATAGACTATAGACTGGAGCTCATACGTGTCATTTGACAGGAACCTTTCCTGATGCTAACCACTACAAAGTGTACTGGTTGTATTTCCTTGTAACAACAAACACTAAAGTTAAGTTGTCCTTTGGTTACCAGGTAAGTTCTTGCGAAGAGGCAGGAACGACCAACTTTTCACCATCGTCCCAGCTCAACTTTCAGCAATAAAAAGATGCATGCACTTTGGGAATATGCATGCATTATCATTATTGTCTTCTGACTCTAGGTTCTGAGCTCAAATCTTCTCATGGTTAACTGTGCCTTTCAGCTTTCCTGGATCAATAAAATATAGTACCAGTCACATACTGAAGTACTTCTCTATCTTTCAATACATCTCAATGCTTCTAAAGCAAACTCTGTTCATTTACTTTCATCGTAAGTTTATATATATATATATACATATATATATAGTGTGTGCAAGTGTAAGGAGAGAGAAAGAGAGATAGGGGGAGTGTTTATTATGACTAAAAAAGAAGTTTCATGTAACCATTAGAGAACAAGTGAGCTAAACTGAAATATTTACCACTGTCTTAGTTGGACATTTAGAGCTCACTTAAGAGTGACAAATTATAAGAAATTGACAGAAAGAGAAAAAAGCATGTGAAGATGCTTTTCAAATAAAATTTTTTAAAAATTTAACAGTACCTCATAGATGTTAGTTTGGGTGAAAATGTAATGCCTGATAAGCAGAATGATGATCTAGCCTACCTCCAAAGTAACTAGTCTATTCAATCTCTATTAATAGATACAAACACTAAGAACATTTGTAATTAGCCTTCATACTCTCCCTCATATCATTACATATATGTGCATGTGTGTTAATATAACCATATGTTACTTGTACAGCAAAGAAGACTCTTTCTACATTTATATTTCAAGTTGAGAAATCCACTGTTCCATATTTATTTGCAAGTAACCTATAAACAACACTAAATTTCTCAACTTGAATACAAATTTGATACATAGGCTCATATTCTGTAACCAAAAGTATTGACAGGAAAAAAAAGCTTCTCCTGGGCATGTGATGAATACTTCAAACTCCTACGAGACAGATGTCTTCACTATTCAGAAGATGATATGTGATTAGCAAAAGAGATAATGATGTTTCCAGACTTCCAAACTATGGTAGAATATGTCAAATAAGCCTACCAGTGAGGAAGATAGCGCCCATACAGCTGTTCAAAAATGTCCACAAGGTGCCATCTTCCCATAAGACATGGCTTTGTTGCCAAAACTATTAAAAATGCTATCCAGAAGATTGTCCTGAGAGTCATACTAAAGATGTGCTAGAACCACAATGCATCCACGTTTAAAAATAAGAAACACCAGTGGGACATTACAATAAAATGGCAATTCTGGTGCAAATACAACAGGCCTAATATAATTTGATAAGGAACAAAATTCATGCACTCTTGTAAGATATCAGCTGCTCAGAAGATGCGAGAAAAACGATAACAACTATAGTAAACTTATACAGAACATACAGCTCCCGTAACCTGGCTATAGATTCTCATTTATATTCAGTTGGATCATAAGTGCAATGGGCTGTAACAACAGATTTGCAAAAAAAAAAAGCAAGAAATTCTGGGAATTTGAAGATTTTCTTTTAAGAATGAACAAAGCAAACTGACAAATTCAATTGATTTGGGGTACAGTGAAGATTTATAAAACGTTCCAAAAATTCTGGACCTGAGTTTTCTGGAATTAATGAATATATATAAACTCACACACACACACAAAATCACTTGTACTTAGGGTGTATACATACAGTCACATGAACTGATGGCATATACACATGAACACACACACACACACATATATATATATATATATAAACAATCACATACACTTATGTAGTAAACAGACATACATACCACTACATGAGAAGTACATAGATCCATAGTCAAACACATATACCCACTTTAACTCATATATTCACAACTCTCTAGAATTGTCTTGACTAAAGCAAAAAAAAAAAAAGCTTTGTCAGTTTCTTAATGATTCACCTCAGTTCTGTGAAGAACTTAACAAATCTCAAAGAAAGAAACTCAATGCAAATACACACACACACACACATATATATATAGATATATGTTAAATACAGACATTCATTTGTACACGTACACACACTTACATATACATAAACAGGCATAAACACAAACTGACACATGTCAAGCACACATGAAAAAATGCCAAAATTTCTCTAAGCTACCAAAGAGGCTTACTTCAGCACAACACGTTATAGTATAGATAAGAATACAAGTATTTCGGTATAGAAGACAAAGATAAAAAGCCATGCTAAGAATCGGTAATGTAAAAACCTACTGACAGTTAGTTGAAAGCTTTATTTTTTACATTTTTTTTTTTGTTTTGTTTTGTTTTGTTTTACCCGCAAGCTGGATTTTGAAATTTTAGTTAAGATAACCAAATATTTATGCTGAGTTGAATAACATGAAGAAATTCTATGGAATAAAAAAATGGACAGATGGATGCCGGGCAAATCTACGTTAACACCTGAGAAATAAACCTGAAAATGCTTCTTCATGGTAGTCCGATAATGGTGAACCATTTTTTTTTCTTTTTCTTTCAATCAAAACTGCTTACATTGAATCTAGATTATATACACATACAGAAACACACACATGTAGATTTCTCTCTCTTTCAATATATACATAGAGACAGTGATTATATCTAGATCAGGTCTTGAAATATTTTTTTTGTGTCTAAACAAAAGCAGTTCACACTAAATAGAACCACCAAATGAATATGAATATATATATATATATATATATATATATATATATATATATATATATATATATATTTGTACATATGTTTGTATATTTATGTATGATAGACAGACAGACAGTCAGTCAGTCAGATAGAAATATATATAGGTGGGGGGCAGTGCCATCAATTTCCTGTGAATCGACACAAGAGTAATATTTGAAGAATGGAGGGTATCATAAATTAAACATTGCTCCAATAGGACACTACTATTAACAATATCTTTTTCGTTGCCCCAAGAGTAATGAAAGGCTGTTGGAGGCAAGATACTCAGGATAACATAGACCAACTACTGTTAAAGTCATCTAGCCTGATGCTTTTACACACACACACACAAGCACTTATAAATTTTGATAAGACAGGGAACATTCAGAAACTAGAGTAAATGAGAAGAAAAAAGTAAAATGGCAAAAGAAAAAAAATAAAGGAATAAAAAATATTGGCAAATTTATAAAAAATATCCAAATCAGGTTTGGTGTTTCTTTTTTTCTGTTAAATTGAACATCTTTTTAGTGAAATATATCATCTCTGTTAAAAGGAAGGACGACAGAGATATTTCGATGACATTGAATATAGTGCCAATAATAACTTACTTTGCATATCTTGTCTAAAAAATATAGAAAGTTGGGGAGACAACAAATGCATGCACGCACACACAAATCCTTTCTCTTCAGTATAAATTACTCTTTGGTTTCCTACTTCTTTGCTTTGTACCTACCCGTGCTATTAATGAAGGCTTGTCATTAAAAAACCAAGGTCTTTCACTCCCAAAATGATAATGGAAAATAAGAGCTCAGGCAAGGGCTCTCCTTTTACATATACAGATATATATGAACACAAACACGCATATACATACACTGCACACACGGCGTTAACAGAGCATGGTTACAGGCTGCTGGTTACAACCAGTAAAACCTCTATCTATTTAGCTATATATATATATATATATATATATATATATAGGTGTATGTATATGTGCGTTTTATAAACCATATATCTTTTGTTACATTTTCCTGTGAACCTATTTCCAACATCCCATGGCCATTCTGTAACAAAGAGATAAAGCTATTTGATACTTATTTTGCTGAGAATTTGCGCTGTTTTGGTTTATGATAGGTATGTTGCAGTTGTTGTTGTTGGTGGTAGTGGTGGTAGAGATGATGGTGATAGTTATTAAAAAAAAAGCTATGGACTGTGAGTGAATGTAGAAAGAATGACACAAAGTCATTTCTCTCTAGTGATGACAGTGAGAATTATATAATATATATATAATACAGTGAAGAGACTGAACAGACAGACAGATAAACAATGACATCATCATTCAAGATAGCCAGGAATTTTAAAAAAAAGGAGAACAAGACTTTAAAATTAAAAAAAAAAAAATTTTAAATGTTGTCCAGAACAAAGTGTTTCCCTGATTTCAATTCGATTTAGAAAAAAATATAAAAGAATAAAGATAAAATAAAATGAAAAAAAAATTAAACTTTTTTTTTTTCAGCCAATTTAGTTAATTAGGCAAGGTGATACTTTAATTGACAGTTGTCAACCTTCAGAATAGGTTGACAACACTACTAGGATGGTTGACGAAACGAAAAAAAAATGGTGTGATAAATTAAAAAAAAAAAAATTATGATTGATTATTAAGGGTGTTGGTTGGTTGGTTGGTTGGTTGGTTGGTTGATAAACTACATGAAAGGGAGAGGGGAGTGCGGAATAGGGAGTGTGGTGGTGGTGGTGGTGATGGGGAATCAATATATTGCCAAACCACACAGATTTTTATCTATATATATATATCTTTTTTCTTCCCCTGACAGCAGTCAGAATTGATTATCATCATCGTCGTCATCATCAACTCAACATCATTATTAATAATAATAATATTATTATTATTATTATTATTATAGTTTATATCCCGCACAGATGTTTCATAGATGAGAGACCAAAGAAAAAAATGGTTATATTACAAACCCACATGGAGAAAAAAAATTCTCCAACCAGAAAAAAAAAAAAAAGAAATGGTTTTCTGTCAGGTGTGGAATTGGCAACAGTTTAAATACTGAAACATCCGGGAGTTTTGTCTTCCTTTTTGTTGTTTTTTTTATTTGTTTGTTTCAAGTGTGAGTGTATATGTGTGTGTGTGTGTGTGTGTGTGTGTGTGTGTGTGTGTTTAATTCCTTCCCTCTCTTCAACAAATGTTGCTTTCTTTTGACGGAATTTCTTGGCCAGTAGGCATAATAACGATACTTGGAGTTGATGCTTCTGAGGTAGATATATTTGTTGAAATCATATGAATAAATCGTTCTTCGACACACTTTGCCGACAAACGAGCATCAGCTTCTTGATCCCAGCACTCTTCTATCGTCGTACACAATAAGTCCATGTTCTGTTCAAGAGAGAAAGATAATAATTGTTGTTAGTTCTTAATTAGCCCTTTAACAACCAGGCATAGCGCTCGTAATAACATAACCACCTCCTCCTTTCACAACCATAGTTCTCCAAAAACACACTGTCTTTGGCAGTACTTCCCAAAGCTTTTATAACTACTGCCCTCTTTTCTTTTATTAACACTCTTTCAATGCCTCCTTGCTTACAATGCAACATCACAAAAAATTGCTGCTAATAAGACTGATCATCATTAAAACACTATTTGCACATTGTTAAATCATTTTTAGCACTTGTGCTGGTGGCACGTGAAAAAACATTCGAGCGAGGTCGTCGCCAGTGCCGCTGGACTGGCTCCTGTGCAGGTGGCACGTAAAAAGCACCATTGAGCATGGCCGTTGCCAGCACCACCAAACTGGCCCTCGTGCCAATGGCACATAAAAGTACCCACTACACTCTCAGAGTGGTTGGCATTAGGAAGGGCATCCAGCTGTAGAAACTCTGCCAGATCAGATTGGAGTCTGGTTCGCCAACCTCAGTCAAATCATCCAACCCATGCTAGCATGGAAAGCGGGCATTAAATGATGATGATAATGATGAACATAATCGAATGATTTGCAAATTGAATGAAGACTGGAAATACTAGTGAATATTAGGGAAATTAAAAGAGTCACCTATCACACTCCTATTGATCCCTTTCTCTCCAGCACCCATGTAAAACTTCCCACAGCCACTTTGAGAAATAATAGTCTATACGTTTCTATCAATTTTGGAAATAAATTGAGAATTTGGAAAATCATAATTGCCATCAACGTTTTAACATCCACTTTACCATACTTGCATTGGTCAGAGAGTTTATTGAGCCAAATTTTCTATATCCAGATGCACTGTCACTAACCCTCACCTATTTCCAAACGAGGTAATATTTCCCCTTGGCCAGACATGTTTTTGCAGAATATTGGAAAGAAATGACACTGACACTCATTGACAACTAGCATGTTATGCTAAGAAAAGTACACACACACGCGTGTGTGCACACACACACAAACTTCTTTAAGTTTCTGCCATTCAAATCCACTCACAACACTTTGGTTGGCCTGAGGATACACTAGAAAACACTTGCCTAAGGTGTCACACACTAAAACTAAACCAACAACCAAGTGGTTGGGAAGCCAACTTGTTAACTACACAGCTACACCTGTGCCTGCATTAAAATAATTTTCTGCATCATTATGTTGGTATATGAAACAATTTAAAACCCAACCAAAATAATTTCTGTAAAAACCATTTAATTTAAATATGAACTCTTTAAAATAAAAGGAAATTCTATTGCAGATAATGGGGCCCTATCATGCTGACGTAAAAAGCTAACACTGATTTTTACTAATGTTACGAGACAGGTCTCACTGTGAACAGAATATTAGTTTGTCAGATTCTTAAATATATTTCCCTTGTGTAAGGGGCCTAATTTCTTGTTTTATCACACATACAAAGTTTCTGCGATTACATCAGCAGGCTTTAGCACACACACACAGAGTCCCCCAACACTACATCAATAGAAAATATTATGATATATAAACAACTGCTTGTTTGGTCTATAAACTCTACAATATTGGTTTTGTGTGTGTATAAGACACTCAGGAATGATCTGAGAGATCTGGCTGCTATTTCTAGCAGGTTAATCAACTACATAGAGGCTCTTGTGTAGGAACAATTCAAAATATGTATTTCCTAGCACCTCAGGCTATCCAATGCATGATACTTGCACAGGCTGCTGTGTAGAGTACTGAACCCAAAGCCAACATTTAAGCAAAACTATATCTTTATCATTACCCTGTGTAATAAGATTTTTGTCCTTGCTTTTGTTACATTTATTCAAACCATAAAGAATTCCTCTAAACACAAGGCTATAATGCACCCCCACTGCTCCTGTTCGTGATCAGAGATGCACATATTGTCAGCCACTAAGGGACATGCTCAATTGGTTATGGTCAGGCAACTGACAAGCAAATCTGTGGTATTAAGCAAAATATTTACTATGGCTTCCGTGCCGGTGGCACATAAAAATAACCAACCGATCATGGCCGTTGCCAGCCTCGCCTGGCACCTGTACTGGTGGCACGTAAAAAGCACCCACTACACTCACGGAGTTGTTGGCATTAGGAAGGGCATCCAGCTGTAGAAACACTGCCAGATCAGACTGGAGCCTGGTGCAGCCTTCTGGCTTCCCAGACCCCGGTCAAACCGTCCAACCCATGCTAGCATGGAAAACAGACATTAAACGATGATGATGATATTTTTCACTTAAGCAACTCAACACTGAACCTGTCTGAAATGTAATGGAAAACAGGTCAGTTTCAAAACATTGATGTCCAGGTCACAAAAACAAAATTTGAAGTGAATGGTAGTCATTTCCTTTTATTTCTAGAAAGAAGTAAATACAAAATAACACTTACTGACCAAAGACAAAAAAAAAAATTAAAATGTTGTTACAGTGTTATTTACCAACAGGGAAATGAAACAAGAGGAAACTTACAGCTGTTTTTCGCCAACTTTCTTTAATTGCTGGACGTATTTTCTTTATGACAACAATTTGTTGCATCTCTTCCAACGTAGGGTGTAAACCGATTTCTTCCACAAATGGCAATTGATATTCATCAACAGGTCCTAAATAAATAAAAATAAATAAATAAATAAATAAATAAAAGGGGAAAAAAAAACAATTGCATTTTGGTAGTAAACATTTTAACCCATAGATTGTTGTAACCATTTATATTTTGTAATAGTGAAAGTATAAGCTTTTCGTTACTGTATTCCTGTTGAAATATATTTTGAAAATAAAGAACTTAGTAAAATAACTTTGCTATCATTCAGCTGGTGTTTAGAACATAAATGAGCATGAAACGTTTCGGAAGGTTATAATTTAGATCACTCTAAAACACTTTTGTTACCATATTTCTGATAAAATATACGATCTCTGTTTCAATTAATTTTGAAAATTATGAAGAACTAGCAGTATTGCCAGGCATTGCTTGGGTTTGTTTCGACCCTTTAGAATTTGAATTTTTGGAAATTAAAAATTGTGCATTATATAGCTTGTTATTCTCTTTAAGTGAACATTTTTCTGGTTGAAATTCACCGAAAAATGGCGACACAGCAGTAAAAAAATCTTTTAAAATAGGGATTTTCATAGAAAAAAAGCACCTTTTTGATGTAAATAATTTTTGGTGCTAACATGGTCCGATTTGAATTTTTTCTTCTACAGAAGGAAGAGCAATCTTTCTTCTATCATACTCTCAATTTTGGTCAACTTGTGCCACAGGGTCTCGGAGGAGATAGTGTTAGTTGAAGACTACCAAACCTGCCATACACAGACAGCTTCAGCTTTATATATAGAGAGATTTAGTAAAATAATTTTGTCGTTATTAAGCTGTTGTCTGGAACAAATTAATGTTGATAGGAAGTTTATATCATAGGAGCAGGAATGATATCAGGTGGGCTGATATCAAAAGAATTAATAATACTGAAAAAGTTTGGATCTTTTTGGTCAGAACATGATCATTTCTTTATTTAAAATGACCTGTACATTTTGATGTGTCGTGTGTACAATATCTAGCAACTTGTCTGCATGATCCAACAACTTTTGTTCCCCTGTTATAACATGGATTAACTCTTCAACATTTAAACTAGCCATATCCAGCCCAAAATTTTCTTCCTCTTTTATGTTCAAACTGGCCAGATATGACCTATCACACCTACCTAACAATGTCATTGTAAAAATAACCAATTACATCATTAAAAATTCAAAGCTACAAGATAATGCATGATTAATTCAAATCAAAGTGAACATATATGCATTACATTTGACAGAGTAATCTGAATGCTAAAGCAAATTTAATCCCCTGCAGACCACTGAACTTTTATTCATCCATGCCAAAGGTCTGCATGAACCACTCTGAAAAGCCCTAATCTACATCATCCCTTGATCTACTGGACAAAGCGTGCAATAAAGCTGAAATCATGAATCACTGTTAGAGATCTGCAACAGGCTTCTTGCATGGTTTTCCTCCAGTCAATGTTACTCATGACTGGGTTACTTAACCCATTTGATAACAATCCACTGGAGATGACCCTTGCTTCTATGATACAGACTTCCTTAGCCCTTTTAATACCAACCTGTGCAAAACCACCCTTGGCTCTACAACACATACTATTCAAAAATTATCTGAATTAAAATGTGCTATCAAAATTTTGCATTCATTTATGTTCAAAACAGCAGCTTAATAACAACAACTATTTTACTAAATACATCAATATTATCAAAATTAATTGAAAAGGGCAGGTTATTTTTGAAGAAATTTGATAACAAAAAGATTAATTTATGCTTCAAACATCAATTTAATAATGACAAAGGGTAATTTTGCTTTTTTTTAATACTAAATTCTTCATTATTTTCAAAGTTATTTGAAACAAAGGCAGAGTACATTATTTACATTCAACAGGTATTTGTCCTCATCTTTGTTGTTAATACGTTTTGGCTGATATACCCTCCAGTCTGCATCAGGTGTCTTGGGGAAATTTCAAACCTGGGTTCTCTTTCCTGAGGTATTTTTTGATGTTGTTGTTGTTGTTATTATTATTATTATTATCATTATTCAGGTCACTGCCTGGAATCGAACTTGGAATCTTGCGGTTAGTAGCCTGCGCTCTTAACCGCAAGCATATGGCGTAGTGGTTAAGAGCACGGGCTACTAACCCCAAGATCCCAAGTTCGATTCCAGGCAGTGACCTGAACAACAATAACAACAACAACAAATACCTTAGGAATGAGAACCCAGGTTCGAAATTTCCCCAAGACACCTGATGAAGGCTGGAGGGTGTATCAGCTGAAACGTTGCATTGACAACAAACAAGATGAGGACAAATATCCGTCAAATGTAAATAATGTACATAATTCCTCATCTCTTAAAAATAGAAAATGCAGAGTATTTCAATAGAAATATGGTAACAAAAAGGTCAAGGCGCTGAAAACACAGATTTTAGTGGTTAAAAACCAAACTCTTTGGGACCGTGGTTACATGCCAGACAACATCAAACAATGACAACAACAAAAGATATGAAAAAGAAAGCTGTATCAGAAACATACCATCAATACCAGAACAGCGAGACATAAGTTCCCATAAAATCAAGCCACATGCATACATATCAATCCGAATGAACGCATCTCGTGTGAATGTTATAGCTCCTTCAAGAATTTCTGGAGACATGTATCTTCTGGTTCCAACCTGACCATTTAAATGAGAAATAAAATGAAAAGTAGAGCTAAAGAAAAAACAGTTTTAAAGGATAATTCTAGCAAAGAAGAGAAGAAAGATTATATGACGTTCATGCCTTTCCCTAGGAATTTATTGGTGCAAAGAAATGAAATGGCACTGATCATGAATTGAACCTACATCTTCTATCTGTGTTGGCCAGATTTTACAACATACGTTGGTCTTGCAGTGTAGAGGGGTACTGTTCGAAAGAGCTAAGAAGTGAATAAACTGATTAGGGTTAACTGACCCTGATATATGACCTGGGGAAATGCTGGATATTGTGGTTATTGTAGTCCTGGTTTCCCCATACATAGAAAAAAAGATAGGATGGTCGTGGCTGGAATGTCTGATTATAGGTCTGCTGTAGGGTGGGGGTGCTAAGCAGGTTTCATATATATAGATCACAGTAATCATTATATCAACCAGAATATTAGACGTTGATATTGTTATACATCACTGGTTACAATGCACTTTTTCATATTGTCGCAACTTTCAAACGATACCATCCTGCTGGCTAGGTGGACAGAGCTATGGTGTATAAGTGGTCTAAATCACAGCATTACCCCTTAAATGGGATGCTGGTCCATTACAGGGTTACTCTTTTACAGCAGAGCAGACTGGAGTAACATGAAATGAAGAGTTTTGCTTAGGAACACAATGCATCTTCCGGTCCAGGAATCAGAACCATGGTCTTGTTGACTCTAAGTGCAACACTCTAACCACCAGGCCACATACTTTCATTCATTTGTAAATAAGGGAAGAGAGAAATGTGTCTTTAAAGAGATGCTTAGCTTTCACTCCCAAGCAAATATGATCTGATAGCTTGTAAAATGCTTTCACTAATTGTTTCAAGTGCTTTGTAGTCAAATACAGACACAGGCACTCTCTCGGTCCTTCAAGGTTGGATCCTTAGAAATAGTAGACAGTTTCGGTTACTTGGGTGACCAAGTTAGTAGTGGGAGCGGTTGTTCTGAAAGCATAGCTGCTAGAATAAGAATAGGCTGGGCGAAGTTCAGAGAGCTACTATCTCTGTCAGAGTGAAAGGTAGATTGTACAATACCCGAGTATGAACAGCTATGCTACAGGGCAGTAAGGTATGGGCTGTGACTACTGAGGATATGCGAAGACTTGAAAGAAATGAAGCCAGCCAGTATGCTTCACTGGATGGGTAGTGTCATTGTGCATAAATGACAGAGTGTGATTTGAGAGAAAAAACTGGGAATATGTAACATCAGATGCAGTGTGAAAGAGAGAAGACTGCACTGGTTTGGCCATGTAATGCATATGAACAAAGATAGTTGCATTAAAAAGTGCTGATTTCTAATTATACAGGGAAGATGTGGAAGAGGTAGACTCAGGAAGACATGGGATGAAGTTGTGAAAAAGGATCTATAGACATTGGGACTCACAGAGGAGATGACAGAGGGCCAAGACTCCTGGTAGTGTGCAGTGCTTTAAAAGACACATCAGGCTAAATAAAAATGTGGTTGCCCTTGCATACAGGCTCATCCCCCTACAACCCTCTCCAGCTGAGAATCCCTAATCTTGTGGGTTTGTAGGTGCTCGTGCCATGTAAAAAGCACCCATGTGGGTGCTGCGTAAAAGTACCCAGTACACTCTGTGAAATGGTTGACATTAGGAAGAACATCTAGTCATAGAAACCATACCAAAGACAGACAAGGAGCCTGAACAGGCCTTCAACTCCTGTCAAACCATCCAACCCATGCCAGCATAGAAAATGAATGTCAAATGATGATGATGATGACGATATATATATATACATATATACATATATATATATATATATACATATATATATATATATATACATATATATATATATATATATATATATATATATATGACTGCATGAAAAATTACTACTATTTCCTATTTTTCTATCACTATTATTGCTCAAAATTGACCAAAGTCTTGTTGAGTGGATTTGGTAGACAGAAACTGAAAAAACCCTTTTGCATGTATCTAGGTATTCTGCAGTCTTCTGTGAAAAATATGTCACACTATGGGAAAATATTACCTTACTTGGAAATAGGTGAAGAATGGCAACAGGAAGGGCATCTTGTCAGAGAAAATTTACTTCAACAAATTTCATCTGACTCATGCCAGCATGATAATGGTAATGGGACAAGCAAGAATATATTGTTGAAGGGACACAACTACAATTACTGTAGTCAGTAAGATTTGAAAGTAGGACCTCATGGTCAGTAATACAGCACTTTTAACTACACAGCCATGTATTTTGTTTCAAGTCAACATCTTCCTCAAGCTAATACCAGGTTAAGAATCCTGATTTAACTAATAGTTTCTCTCATCAAAATTATAAGAGGAGGAAAATAATTAATACGAATGACCAGCATATGTTACTGGTATTTATTTTCATGATTCAAATGAGCCTTATACCCCATCAATCACTTAAATTTCTGTTTGAAAGAAAATACCCCAATTTTATTAATACAAAATTTGAATACAATACTTTTTCCAATGAAATATCAAATAAGCATGTATGTGTTCATGTGTGTGTGTGTGTGTGTGTGGGCATGTGTTTGAGCAAATGCGTTGGTACAACTGTGGGTATGTATACATAAATGTGGGTATATATGCATGACAGTGGATGAATGTACATGATTGTGAGTATGCAAGTACAACTGTAGGCATATGTGCATGACTTGTGAGTTTATGTACAGGCAAATATTCAAAACTTAACATTCTTACCTGACCATGAGTGGTTCCAGGAGCTCTTGAAGGATCAAACTTTAATGCCAAACCGAAGTCAGCTATTAGAGCTGTTAAATCTGATTTTAGAAGTACGTTTTTACTCTTAAAGTCTCGATGAGCAACTGCAGGTTTAAAGTCTTGCCCACGGACTAACGGGATGTCCTCGTGGAGAAAAGCTAGTCCACGTGCCATACTTTCTCCAATCTTGCACAATTCACTCCAGGAAATGCAGTTCCCTTTGAGGAAGTCGCAGAGTGACCCTTTCTCGTGATATTCAGTGATCAACCACAAGTCACCCTTAGCTGTGTCTTGCTTGGCAGCGATGAATCGCAAAATGTTCTCATGCCTTATATGTGGCAAACTGTAAATCTCCTGTTCGTTGAGCCACGATTCCCTGTCTTGCAGTGGGAACACTTTCACAGCGACGTATTCATCGACCAGACTGGCCTTCCACACTGCCCCGAACCGTCCCCGAGCTATTAGTTCCAGCAGCTGGACTGGAAGGTATTGATTGGGAGAAATGACATTTGGGTCAATGGTAGGTATCTGTTCTCGATAAACCGGCCGATGGAATCTCTGGAAATAGTCATAGTGCTGCCATATGTAAAACATAACAATAATGAAGATGGACGCAGCTGCAATTGGTACGAGGGCACATATGATTGTGACCAGTGTTTTGTTAGGGTCCTTGTTGATAACAACAGGGTCTTTAGTAACTGCTGAAATTAAGCATAAAAGAAAAAGAAAAAAAGAAGGAACACATTTATATTGATATAATAATAACCTTGATATTATAATTATTATTATTATTATTGTTGTTATTATTATCATTATTATTATTATTATTGTTATTATTATTATTATTATTATTATAAAGGTAGCAAGCTGGCAGAATTGTTAGCACACCAGGTGAAATGCTTAGCAGTATTTTGTCTGTGTTCACGTTCTGAGTTCAAATTCTGCCAAGGTTGACTTTACCATTCATCCTTTTGGAGTCAATAAAATTAGTACCAGTTGAGTATTGGAGTTGGTGTAATTGACTATCCCTTCCCCCCCAAATTTCAGGCCTTGTGTCTATAGAAGACAGGACTATTATTATTAAACAACAGAAGATGAAAAATTTTTTAAATACAATCCCATAAAATTTGGAATTGCAAGAATTTTAGAGTGTGAAAACTGTAAGGCTGCTTGTTGTAGCCCATGTTAGGATGTTTTCTTCTCCAACAGTCAAATCTGTTGTGTGTATATGATAAAAAAAATAAATAAATAAATAAATAAAAATAATAATAATAATAATAATAAAAAAAAAAATTCACTTAAGTTTAATCTCTAAAAATACAAAAGTAAAAAGACTTATTATGGAGCAAATAATTACTTCAGTTCCTATAATCATAAACTTATGAGAGAAAAACATTTTCTGTCTATGGAGCGAGTCCACCTTAGCATTTGCCAAATAAACTGGTGCCTACTCCTGACAGAAAGATGAATTAAGATGTATCAAATTACAATACAGTGACTGTGTGGCTGAATGAGGGGGGGGGGAGCTGCAGTGAATTTGAACTGGAAACCTATGAGCTACCAGTCCACTACAATGCCCATCCATACGGACAATTCAAACCCACTTTCATATTGTGCATATCAGGAACAACTTAGGTATAGTGGAACTCATCCCAATCTGAGTTTAGCCCTGAATTAGTAGATTTAGGATTTAAGACATTTGTGTTATAACCATCCTACAGTTTCAAACACAGTTTGTCTCAGGCTTTTACTATACAGTATGTCTTTGACACCTTTGCAAAGGTGGTAGGATGCGATATGAGAGATTTGATTGTTATTTCTAACAGATCCAACTGACTACATATATACCTTACCCTCATAAAAGTTGAACATAGCATTCAAAATTCACAAAACAACTGTTAATTATACAGTACTCCCACTGTTTACCTCTGCAAGCCATATGACCATGTGGCACTAACTTACAGTTCAATGCACTTAAGCTAGCAAGAATTAAGTGCTAGTTTCTTTTTACATTTGTTTTATAGCCAGATGTCCTTTTTGTATTCAATCCTTTCCTGTTTATAAGAAAGGGATTTTATGTGCAAAGCCATCAGATGATTTGTTGCAAGAGAAATGAACGTCACTGCTTGCAGCTTGTGATATTCAGAAGCACAAATGTAAACAAACACATGTGCACACATTCTCCAAATCTGGTGGGAAATCCCTAAAGGCAGAGGGAACTGACCACCAAGTGGTGGATGTATTAAGATCAGCGTGAGCAAGTCCAAATGACAAAAACATTTTTCTTTCTCAATCATAAGGTTCTGAGTTCAATTCCACCAATCTCAGACAACGCACATTGTGTAAGTGAAACTGAAAAGATGGAGGCTGCGCAAAAAGCCTGAATTGCAACTGTAATTTAAAGGGGTCAGTTTTGTTACACAGTATGTTATGTAGATTCTACCAGAGGATTACATTAGATACCCAAGTCAGTGGAATACTCAGCCAGTTATACCCCAATACAATGATTATGTGGTTCTGTTGATTGTACAGGAATTAACTATGAAATCAACATAAGATCCATAAAATAAGGCCCTCATGCTTTCCGAAATCCGTCGAAACTACACCTGATTATATATGCACTTTAGATGAGTTGTAGTGCACCTGAGCATTGTACACAATGTTTATTATTATTATTTAATATACAGTGGGCTGACTGTTATACACCAGTCATACCAGTCATACCACATACCAGTCATCACATGAGACCTCTATTCAGAATAAGAATGTAGATCTATTAACAAGGTGGGGCCCAGATGATTAGGAAATTCTGAACTGCGACATAATTCTGAACTGGTTTCTCCAGCATGAAAGATGACCCCCCCACCACTTGGCAGAGACAAAGTTCAAATACAGTCACCACTCAAACAGTAAATAAGAGACCAAAGTGACTAACCTGCAACTGTAGGGGGTGGTGGAAGAGCTTTAAAAGAGATATTTTGATTGCACATTTCACTCTCACAGCAGCAATAGTAGACGTTTGCTGTCGAATCAGAAGCGACACAATCCATCTTGTTGTAACAATTCTCATGGTCAAGCCAGCAACCTTTCATTAGAATCTCCACTCCATCGGAACCATTGCGCCACGTAGCATAGCAGTGAGTGTGTTTGTCAGGCTCAGCGAGACACTCTATAGTGCCATTACATACATTTGTATTACAGTGTTCACACATCAACTGCCGCGTGGCACATACAGCTGCAATGATAAAAATATCAAAATTAGATACAAATGTATGTGTGTGTGTGTGTGTGCATATATATATATATATATTCTACCAAATATATACGTTTTTATTATTATTTTGCATTTAATATTTCTATTATATGTAATTTTCTAGACGGTGTAATTTAATTGTTCATTTTGAATTGTTAAAAGGTGGTTTTTTTTAAATTTTTATATATATATTATATTTTGTGAAATTTGATTTAGTATTTAAACTGAATTTTTCCCTGTAAGTTAGGGATAATATTCCCTCAAATAATTCTAGATTTCAATTTTATAAACTTCAACGACAAAAAAAAAGTTTAATTTGAAATAGCAACAATAATATGATATTTCAGAATCTGGGAATGACTTTATAATCACCCTGTATGTATGTGTGCGTACATTGGATATATGTGTGTTGGTTATGAATGTATTGAGTGTTCTACAGATACAGATTTGTGTACATATGCATTTGTGTGTAGAATTTCACTAATTATATATATATATATATATAATTAGTGAAATTCTACACACAAATGCATATGTACACAAATCTGTGTCTATAGAACACTCAATACATTCATAACCAACACACATATATCCAATGTACGCACACATACATACAGGGTGATTATAAAGTCATTCCCAGATTCTGAAATATCATATTATTGTTGCTATTTCAAATTAAACTTTTTTTTTGTCGTTGAAGTTTATAAAATTGAAATCTAGAATTATTGACATGCGCTGCTTCATTATTTTTTTAATTGCATTTTCTTTTTTTCAAATAAAGTGAACATATGAAAATGGCATCTATGAAAGAAAAAAGCACTGTGTGTTTTGTGGCTTCATGAAACTAAGTTGGCAATTACTGTTCAATGAAATTTTAGAAAAGAATACAGCCAAAATCCCTCCAGGTGTTAAAAGCATCAAGAACTGGTATAACAAATTCAAAGACACTGGTAGTGTTGGTGACCTTAAAAGAAGTGACAGGCCATGATCAGGTGAAGAGATTGTTGATGCTGTGCACACTACTTTCTAGGAAACCAACTCACAGAGCTTCAAGAGAACTAGGAGTGCCATTTTCAAGATTTTGCCTGAAACTGTATGCTTACAAAGTGCAAATCATCCAATCTTTGCAACCAAACGATCTTTCTAAATTTGCTGCTTTTGCTGAAGAAATTCTTAACAGAATCAATATGAACAATGACTATCTTCAACATGTTGCGTTTTCTGACAAGACAACTTTTTACGTATCAGGGAAAGTTAAACACAATGTAAGGATATGGGGATCAGAGAACCCACACATTGTTGTAGAACACAAAATAGACAGCTGTAAGATTAATGTTTGGTGCTGCCTAATACATGACAGGATCATGTGACCTTTCTTTTTTGCTGAGTCTACCATTTCAGCAAATGTTTACCTAGATATGCTGGAACCTTATGCTGTACCCCAGCTAGAGGAATTTCAGCTATCCATAATTTTCCATCTACCAATTTTTGAATAAAACTTTTCCAAATAGGTGGATTGGGTGAACATGGAGGCCAACACCATGGCCTCCATGTTCACCAGACATTACCCCACTAGACTTCTTGTTTTGGTGGGTATCTGAAGAACAAAGTGTACAGGGCACCAGTTCACAATCTTCAGTCTCTAAAGGCCAGGATTGCTGAAGCAATCTCATCAGTAACAACTGATATACCTCAGAACACATGGCATGAAATTGAATGTCAATTAGATGTACTCTGAACCAGAAAGGGGGTGTTGAAGTTCAGTGAATTTCATTTTATGTGAATAAAAACTTCTAGGTAGATGTCGTAAATGTACCAAAAACTGTTTTTGTATCTTGAAAAATTTTTGTTCAATAAAGGTTTATAATCAGGGAAAGACTTTGTAATCACCCTGTGTATATATATGAGAGAGAGAGAGAGAGATGTATATACATAAATGGAGAGATATCATTATATCATATATATATATATCATTATATCATATATATATATATCATTATATTTACTTGAAGGGACATGAAACAAATTATTTGTAACAATAGAACATGGAATTTCTAAATTCTTGTTGGATATACATGCATTGATGCATGCATATATCCACACACACACATACAAAATAGTTGGTAATAAAAAGTACATCCAGCTATAGAAACCAAACCAAAATTGAAATGTTCAGTACTGAGATATAGTCCTAAACATGTTCAGAAATTATGTAACCCAGAATAAGAACAGACATGGAGTGTGGCAAGCTAGCCAACCCATGCCAAAAAAACCCTCTCTTATGGTAAAAGGAGTCAAAACATATCTGCCCCTGGCTTCTCCCTATCAGATTCCCAGACAGCTGTTTCTGGCTCTTTAGCTTTCCTCAATGGGAAATACAGAAGAGAGATAACTCTGAGCAGATTAAAGCCATAGTTTTAACCAAAAAAAAACAAAAAAAAGTCAACAGTAGTGACTGAGTTGTACTATTCAACCGTCTGGTTGGGAGAAATATAACAGCAATGGCTTTGATCTGATCAAGGTTATCTCTCTAGGTATTTCCCACTAAAGAAGAAGAAAGCCAGAAATGGCTGTCTGAGAATCTGATAGGGGGAAGCACGGGGCAGATATGGTGTTTTTACACTTTTTACCATAAGCGTATTTTAACTAACCTAAAGTTTGTTTATTCCTAAACACTGCTTGTCATTCACACACACTCACACCACAAAGGCATATAAAATATGTATATATGTACATATGTATGTATGTATGTATGTACGTATGTACGTATGTATGTACGTATGTATGTACGTATGTACGTATGTATGTATGTATGTATATATGTATGCATGCATGCATGCATGCATGTATGTATGTATGTATGTACATACGTATGTATATGCACATAAGTGTATATGCACATAAGTGAGTGAACAAATGAACGGAAGTAGCACTCAACACATATAACTGGAGTAGTATTTATTGTTTCCGAATTTCTGAGGAGATAGATCTCCTTTCACGTCCACAGAGGAGGTAAGTAGTTAGTCAACCAGTGCGTGTGTGTGCACACGCCCCCTCGTTTGAGATATACATACATACTCATCAATACTAAAGTGAAACATGTATATCAGCTGATTCTGGACTGTTACATGGCAATTTCCCCAGATGCCTGGTCATTTCATTAGGCAGAATAAATGGAATTTGGTGAGGAAACTCCAGAATAAAAGTCAACTGGATCAGCCAAAATATATGAGAAATTCAAAGTAGTGATGGAGCAAACCATCAACTTTGAAAGAATAAATAATCAAGGCATATATAGGATTTGTTTTCTCCTATTGCACCACCCAGATGTACAGACACACACACACACACAAACACACAGTCATTATTATCATTGCTGCCACCATCATATTAACATCCACATAGTGGCCAGACAAAATTTGTTGGGGCAGATTTTCTATGGCCAGAAGCTCTTCCTGTCACCAACTATCACCCGTTTCCAAGATAATATTTCCAATAGTCCTTTAGATTAGTCCCATCAGTTACTCTGAGAATTTTACTTCTGCAGGCAAGAAGCGGAATAACAGGTGAGATTGAAATTGAACAGTTTGGTTTTGTGAAGGGTACTGGTATTAGGAATTCTATTTTCATATTGAGAATGATAACAGAAAGGACAGTGGAGATGCAAAAAACACCTTCACGTGTTTCATAGATTACATAAAGGCATTCAACAAAGTAATATGACAGGTTATTTGAAGAACTCAATAACCTTGATCTGTATGGGAGAGACCTCTGGATTTTGCAAAGCCTGTACAGGAACCAATCAGCATGCATAAAGGTGAACGGAATATGCAATGAATACACTAGCATTAGGAGAGGGGTTAGACAAGGATGTGTTATGTCACCAGATCTCTTCAATTACTGTAGCAAATTGATCATAAGAGAACTGGAGATCATTAAGCCGGTATCATCTTTCAACTACTTTAGAATTTTGATCACAGAAGATGCAAATGTGTGAAGATCAAAAGACAAAACAACACAGACAAAATCTGCATTCCCCAAATTGTATAACGTCTTGAGAAACTGTACTCTGAGTATCAAGACCAAGACCCATATATTGAACTGCTATGTCTACCCTGTGTTAATGCCTGGAAGTGAGACATGGTCTATGGCCGCATGCAACCCACAGACTGCTTGATACTTTGTTGAAGTATAGTGTTTAATTTCAAAATAAAATTGTGTGTGTAAAACATTTGCTTCAAATTAAATTTAAAATTTTATAAGTGGCAATAAAGCAATAGCCCACCATTTTATAATTAACAAATGAAAAGTATGAAAAATTCTGGATTTTGTAATTTGATTATTTGACTATTAGTGCATAAAGTATACAAGCAGCCCTCAAAAAAACTTTCTGCAGTTAAAGTGGCCTGCAATGTAATTCGAGTTGGCTAGGCCTGGTTTATACCATCAGAAATAAGGTGCTGCAAGAGCTGTGAAATATGTTTCTTAAGGAGAATACTGAAGATAGCATAAAGAGTCTAATGAACACGTGATGACCCAGACTGCAGTAAATAGGAAACTGTTTCATGAGGTAAGGGCCAAGCAACTGAGATTTCTTGGTGAATTTAGCAATGAGTGAATTTAGTGATGAGCCTGGAAAATCTAGTGATGAGTGGAAGGATTGAAGGAAAAAGAAGCAGAGGAAGGAGAATGATGACAAGGATGTCTAGCTTAAGAAACAGGTTGGAAGAAATTGACCCCTGTACATATATTTTTTTGAGCCTGGTACTTATTATATTAAAGGCGGCGAGCAGGCAGAAATGTTAGCAGGCTGGGCGAAATGCTTAGCAGTATTTCGTCTGCCGCTATGTTCTGAGTTCAAATTCTGCCGAGGTCAACTTTGCCTTTCATCCTTTCAGGGTCGATTAAATAAGTACCAGTTACGCACTGGGGTCGATATAACCGACTTAATCCGTTTGTCTGTCCTTGTTTGTCCTCTCTGTGTTTAGCCCCTTGTGGGTAGTAAAGAAATAGGTATTTCATCTGCCGCTACATTCTGGACTAATTAATCAACAGGAAGGAACTTGTGAAATTATTTAACTGTAAGACAAGATAGACATAGCATGGACTTCATGGACATGTGTGGATCATTTAGTAACATATTTAATATAACAATATTGATGTAGTATTTAACATCGTTTATGTTGGTCCAAAGATCAAATCACACCAGCTGGCTCAGCCGTACTCGACAAGTTTACAAGGGAAACACAAAGTTGTTTGATTTAAAACAAATAGCATTGAATATCCCTCAAATTACACAGTGCCATATAAAATATGGAAAAGAGACAACAGATAGTACAGACCTGCATACCTTAGAAAGGCCAATAGCCATGGCTGGGATGCCTGTTATATTTGCTCAATGAGAACTAACCAAAGACTAAACAACACTTCAGTAACTTGCAAGGGAGCCTCTATACAGTAACTCCTCTTGATAAAAATGGTAACCAAATATCACTAAATTCACATCCTAACATCTTAAAAAAAAAAAAACAGAAGGATACATTGGATTATGTACTAGATACATTATGTCTGAAAAAAATAAAGCAGGATTGACATGGTTGGAATACAACAGGTCAGCTTTGATTGAGCAAACGTGGGGGGGGTAAGAAAAAATATACAGTGTCAAAATGAGAGAGAGAAAACGCATTAGATTCAAAACTTCAATGAGAAAAAACCCAGCTGGCAAGTGTAATATTTTGGTTATTTCACACAGAGTCTCACTGCTAGCAGAGTTGATAAAATGCTGACATGGAAGCCACGGGATGTATAGTTCCGATCCCATCATTGGCACTGCATTGTTTCAACAGCATGTGTAAACAAGAAAAAGAAAAAAAACAATTGCAACACTGACCATTATTAGGCCAAAACCAAGTGATGGATGGTGTCCATTCTGCAATGTAGAAGTGAAATTCCAAGCAAATGTAGCGAACTACATTGTGATCTGAACAGTTCTGAGTTCAAATCCACAATAGGAATGAATGTCTGTTGTGTGTTTGGAGCAGTAAATACTTTTAATTCCCTGAACATAATAATATATTAGTACATCAACATCGTCATATGATATCCACTTTCCCATGCTTGCATGGATTTGATGGAGTTTATTAAGGCAGATTTTTGCATGGTCAGATGCCATTACTGTTGCTAACCCTTAACAGTTTCCAAGCAAAGTAATATTTCCCCATTGCCAGACATGTCTGTACAGAATATTGGAAACAAATAACACTGCCTGACAGTAATAATCATCATCATCATCATCGTTTAGCATCCACTTTCCATGCTAGCATGGGTTGGACGATTTTGACTGAGGGCTGGCGAACCAGATGGCTGCACCAGGCTCCAATCTTGATTTGGCAGAGTTTCTACAGCTGGATGCCCTTCCTAATGCCAAACCACTCTGAGAGTGTAGTGGGTGCTTTTTACGTGTCACCAGCATGGGGGCCAGTCAGGTGGTACTGGCAACGACCTCGCTTGAATCTTTTACACATGCCACCAGCACAGGTGCCAGTAAGGCAATGCTGGTAACAATCACGCTCAAATGGTGCCCTTTTACGTGCCAGTTGGTTACTCTGGCAATGATCGCGTTCGGATGGTGCTCTTGGCACCCTACTAGCACGGGCACAAGTGCCAGTAAGGCGACGCTGGTAACAATCACACTCAAATGGTGCCTTTTATGTGCCACTGGCACAGAAGCTGGTTAGCCGCTCTGTCAATGATCATGCTCGTATGGTGCTCTTTGCACCCTGTTAGTATGGATGCCAGTCATATGTGATTTTGATTTCACTTGCCTCAACAGGTCTTTGCCTAGACAAGGAGATATAAAGCACACACACATGATTGGCTTCTTTTAGATTTTATCCACCAAATCCATTGGAAAGCAAAATTCTTAACCACAAAGTTTCATCTGTGCCTTTGAAAGAACAGGCAACAAGCCATTTGGGGGTTTAACCTACCTGGTTTATTCCACCCACAACCTACTGGTGCCAGTAACAGAGCATTCTTTATGAAAAAGAGTAACACTCCACTTAGACTGGAAAATAAAATAAGTACAAGGGATTTTCAGTGCCACACTGCACACCTATGTAACCAAGAAAGCCTTTATGTAAGCACACAAATTGCTAAAAATAGCAGCAAATTTCCAGTAGATTATATCCTACTGGTTTAAAAAAAGAACACTAGAGAATGTAGTCTTTATTATGCAAAAGAACAGGATACTCATAGCTGGAATGCCTTTGCTCACAACAACCAAACACTGTACAGTTATGGCTGTTTATGACGAAATTCTTATTATCTAACCTACATTCTAGCCATGGCCACCCTGTCTTATTTTTCTCATATTACATTAAAGTATGTAACTAGTAGAGGCTATTGGTGCACAACAAATGTCCTCCACCCTACATTCTCAGTCATCAGCATACTTGGTTTCCACTAATTTAATTTATTTTTTGTTACTTAACCACCTCCTCAGGCCATCTAATACCCCTTTGAGAAGTGACCTGTCTATGCAGAACCGCATTCCCTTGAGGTAGGAGTAACCTGTTGTTGTACTATATGACCAAAACCACTTCATTTCCTGCATTTAATAAGTCGCAAAAGTGTTTTGTGCTGTAGTCTTCTTTATAAGACAGTTAGCCAATATTTGTGTTCATGTAGTAGGCACCTTGTCTAATTGTAAACAAGAGCCACTGTTTGTACAAGCAGTTATGTGTTTGCAATCTTGCATGAAAAACATGCCTGGACTAGACTAAAATATTACCTTGCTTTGAAACAGGTGAAGGTTGGGGACAGGAACAGTATCTTGCTTTAGAAAATTTACCGTAACAAATTTCTGCTGACCTATGCAAGCATTGAAAAGTTAATATTAAAATGATGGTAAATTTTGAGGAAGATGTGGCTGTTCTTTCTAGCAGATTGAGCACCATGTAGAGACTTACTCAGCATATCAGGAGATGTAAGTCTGAGGATTGCCACCAATTGTTTGGGCAACTACCAACAAATCACAGATCTGTTCACCCTGCATTAACCTAGGGCTGAACAACAACAATCATTACATGGTAGAGTGTGCCACATGGGTCACCCTGGAATCGATTAAAGTAGGGCATATCTGGAATACAACACCAAAACATATGTAACGAGCTTTCTCCATATCAGCAACAACATCATTAAGATCAACATCAACAGTTGTGGTTAATTAATTATCAAATATCAATCTTCATAATTAAATAAATCTTCATTTGCCTCATTAAATGATTAAATAATTAGGTGGAAACTAGAAGGATGTTACTGCAACCACCACCACCACCACTAAAAAATTAGAGGAATATTAATTACTGCTATCGCGGTTATTATTTATCATCATCACTATCATCAAGAGGGTGAGCTGGCAGAATCGTTAGCAAGTTAGACAAAATGTTTAGCAACATTTCTTCCGGAACATTATGTTCTAAGTTCAAATGCCACAGAAGTCAACTTTGCTTTTCATCCTTTCAGGATTTGATAAAGGGGGTACCAACTGAGCGCTGGGGGTCAATGTTACCAACTAACACCTTCTCCTTAAAATGGTTGGCCTTATACTGAAATTAAAAAGAAATATTATCATTAGTACTTCCACCCATTAATATTAAACCCAATATGACTCAGCCAAATGATGGAGCTTCTATACAGTCATTCAATCTGCTAGAAATAGCAGCTAAATTTCCCTTAAAATTACATCCTAGCGTCTTACAGGACATATTCAGTTATGTGGTCCTAGCTTTCCCTGCACATAGGACAAAAAGACAGGTTAGTGATGAGTGAAATGCTTTCTATCATGCTCATCAGGGCTAAACAACTACCACCACCAAAGAGTTAGCATAACCAACACAAGTATTGCTGCAGCTGCTCTACCACCACCACCACCACCGCCACCGCCACTGAATCACAGGAGTGGAGTATATTGTTTGTTTTAACCCTTTTGTTACTGTATTCATTTTCAGATGCTCTATTTTTCTTCCAATTATTTTAAATATAACAAAGAATTTAGTAAAATAACATCGTTATAATTAAGCTAGTTTTAGGAACATAAATTGTGACTAAGGTTTGGTGGAAGATTTTAATTCAGAACTTTCAAAAACCAGACATTTGTACTAGAGCCAGAGCCGGTCTCAGTCGGGTTGGTAACAAAAGGGTTAAGGACTGAAAATCACTAGCATCAAATCTTCAGAGAAAAGAATAGGAGGGGAGTGAGAATATATATATATACACACACACACACATATAAATACATATGTATAGATATATACATATCTGTATACACATATATCTAGTATATGTGACTGAGACAGCATTTAATTAAAATACCCATATGCAGGGGTGCTGAAAGGTTCCTGGCTTTAAGGGTATTGTGAAAGGTCTGGTTGGAGGCCCAACAATCCAAGTTCTTTTACAGGGCTTAGAAAACCTAAAGTGTATAAATCTGAGAGGGGAATATGTTGAATAGAACCATAATTAACTGATCCTCCTGTATTTTCTTTTACCCAAAGCCAGGAACTCTTGCAGCACCTCCTCGTATGTAGCATGCCCATTAAAATTCAGATTACTCTGTTAAATGTAATGCTTATTTCTTCACATTGTTTTGTCTTAATCATGACTTATCTTGTAGCTTCAAGATTTTGATGGCTTGTAGTTTTATTTTTAGAATGATGTTGTAGAGTAGGTGTGAAGGCCATATCTGACCACTTTGAATATAAAGCAGGTAGAATATTTTGGCCGGATATAACTGGATTAAATGCCAAAGGGTTAATATATGCACATTATCAATAGGCCAGTTGCTGCAATATTTGTTCTAAGGTAATATCTCTTACAAGTGGAGATGCGTGGTTTAGTGGTTAGGGTGTCGGTATCATGATCGTAAGATTGTGGTTTCGATTCCTGGACTGGGCGATGCGTTGTGTTCTTGAGCAAAACACTTCATTTCACGTTGATCCAGTCCACTCAGCTGGCAAAAATGAGTAACACTGCAATGGACTGGCATCCCGTCCAGCTGGGGAAAACATATGCCATAGAAACTGGGAAACCGGGCCCATGAGCCTGGCTAGGCTTTAAAAGAGTGCATCTATTTATTTAATATCTCTTACAGATTTGCTGAGTTAAAAATCACAATAAATATCAGGGACTATGTGACACTAAAAAGGCAGGAAAAATCCTCAAAAGACCAAAATGCATCTGGCACTATCACTGGCCACTGCTGGGATGAATTTTTATCTCTCTCTGATATTTACTGTTTCTAACATCACAAGTCCATGAGAGATGTTACCTCAAGACAAACACTGTTGTAACTGGCTAATCAACAATGTGTATATAATTAAGTATGCTGGCTATGTGATAAAGAGTTTGCTTCCCAACTACATGGTTCCAGGGTCAGTCCCACTGCATAGCACCTTGGGCAAGGGTCTTTGGTAGACAGAAACTGAAAGAAGCCCATCACACTCGTGCGCACGTGCATGCACACACACGTCTTTGCATGTGTGTCTTAGTGTCTGTATTTGCCCACCACCACCACCACCACTTGATAACCAATGTTGGTGTATTTATGACTTGATATATGCATTCATTTTTCTAAAGGCAGCGAGCTGGCAGAAACGTTAGCATACCGGGCGAAATGCATAGCCATATTTCATCTGCCGTTACGTTCTGAGTTCAAATTCCGCCGAGGTCGACTTTGCCTTTCATCATTTCGGGGTCGATAAATTAAGTACCAGTTAGACACTGGGGTCGATGTAATCGACTTAATCCCTTTGTTTGTCCACTCTATGTTTAGCCCCTTGTGGGTAGTAAAGAAATAGATATATGCATTCATTTTTCTATAAGAAATGGATAACCATAAAATAATGATAACAATGATAACAGTAAGAAGAAACAAAATGAAATGAAAAACAATTTTTGATAGCAAATAGCAATTAATTTTTTCCATCTTGATATCTTGTGTTAATATGTGTAGCATTTTACTGTAAGCAGTTGGCATTCTATCTAATCTCTCTATATAATATAGAAGTGTGTGTACGGGCATGCATACCAGTATAGCAGGGAGGACAGAGAAATAGAGAGAGAAAGAGAGAGAGAGAGTCTGAAGTACTACAAGGCCATGTGTGAAAGTGTGAGCAGAGTGTGTGTGAATGAGTGAGTGGAACACACACTAGCAGCTATTAAATGAAACTGCAAACTATACAAAAAGACAGTGGTACTCTTAGAAGTTTGGTCGTTGACCTTTGTGAAAATAATTGGCTTCACTGTGAACACTGGTCTCACTGCTTTCTTTCAACAAGGAAAGGGTGAGTAGTTTGCCTCCACAAGAGAAGACTTCTGCCTTCCATTGATAAGGAAGCACAGGAAGATTTCCTCTATCCATGAAAATCATTTCTCTGCTTTTCTTCAGTAAGAAAGGATGAATAATAATAGTCATATTAAAAGAAGATAATATTGTGAACACATTTACAAAAGACTGACTATAAAGGCTTTTCCGCATTGGCTAAAAATTACCTTCTTCCAAATACCTTTTGAAGAAGAAGGTTAACATGAAAACTGAGCAAAGTACTGTTCTCTGGAAACAGGGTGAAGTACTTCCCATTGGAAAGTGGGTCAAGTACTTCCCTCTGGAAACTGAGTAAAGTACTGCCCTCTGGAAAGTGGGTGAAGTACTGCCCTCTGGAAAGTGGGTGAAGTGTTGCCCTCTGGAAACTGGGTGAAGTACTGCCCTCTGGAAACTGGGTGAAGTACTGCCCTCTGGAAACTGGATGAAATACAAATTTCATCCAATCCATGCAAGCATAGAAAAGCACACATTAAAATGATGATGGCATTCAGGGATGGTCACAGATGGAAAACTGTAGCCGCAATGAAATTACTTTGTGGATGTGCATGAATCATAATTTTAGTTTATATGCATAAAAATTAAAATGAATCAGATTGTTTTTAAAATTTCTGGTTTAACCCTTTAGTGTTCAGATTATTCTGTCAAATGTGATATTTGTTTATTTATATTGCTTTGAATTAATCATGCATTATCTTGTAGTTTAGAGATTTCAATGATGTGATTTTTTTAGTTTTAGAATAACATGGCAGGGCTGAAGTGAGAAGCGAGATCTGGTCAGTTTCAATATAAAACAGGTTAAATATTTTGGCTGGATATGGCCGGTTTGAATGCTAAAGGGTTAACTTTGAGAAGTCCAAAATAGGTTTGGCCTGTAAAGTGGAATTAGGGTACTCTCCATACTGGTAATGATGCTAATAGTGGTAATAATTGCTTTTCTTTTAGACACAAGGCCAGTCATTTTGAGGGCAGAGGTGAGCTGATAACACTGACCCCAGTATTTGACTGCTACTTTAACTTATCAACCCTGAAAGGATGAAAGGTAAAACCGACTTTAGCAGAATTTGAACTCAGTGTAAAGAGCCAAAATATATATTGCAAGTGGTAATAACACTGACACTGGTTAAAATTGATTATACTGTTTTTAACTCCAAGTAACAAACCCTGACCTCGCATGATTATCCTAGCATTTTATTTCAAAAAGTTTATCTTGGGCTATATTATCTAAAATATTTTCTTTCTTTTTAAGAAAGCAGTATGTGATCTGACCAAATTTGACTGCTATTTCTAGCAGGCCAAATGACCACCAAGATGCTAATGGTGGTGGTAATGATAGTTTAAGTGTTGAGGATGGTGATGTTAGTGAATGTGATAGAAATTGATGGTGATGATAGAAAGAAAAAAATACTTCTAAAGCAGTTAGCAGAATGGATAAACTATTTTTCCAGAGCCACAGTACCCAAAATTGAAGAATATATACCGCTCTGTCCCACCCGGTGACCCAGCCCTAGCATCTTCAAAGAATATTATGAAGAGACTGTGAAAATACCAGACAGCTTTTGTGTGTGTCGGTAAAATGGCATCAAATAACAACAGAGTGTCAATTAGAGCAATTCCATGAGACTCTTTGGCTTTCACAAAGACATGCACTTCCTAGCATTTACTTTTGGCACTACTTGCCAATGAAGATTAGGTTATGTCAGATTCTTCTGACTTGTAAATTTTAATATCAATAAATGGCTTCCTTTTTACTACTGAAGATAAAAAAAATTATATCAATCCAATTCCATATAAGACTGAAGTTGCGAAACATTGGCCCACTCACTGACCCCCCCCAAAAAAATAATAAATGTTCCTTCTCGAGCCATGCCAGGCTCATAAGGGCCGGTTTCCCGCTTTCAGTGGCGTAGAAATTCCCCACCTAGACGGGACGCCGGTCCGTCGCGAGATTACTCATTTTTGCCAGCTGAGTGAACTGGAGCAACTTGAAATGAAGTATTTTGCTCAAGAACACAACGCATCGCCCAGTCCAGGAATCGAAACCACAACCTTACGATCATGAGTCCAACACCCTAGCCACTAAGCCATGCACCTCCACATCACTGACCAAAAGTACAAATATTACTAAAAACTGTTGTTCTGAAATGGAAATCAAAACCAGACTGCATTACATTATCACCATCACTAACTACCACCATCATCACCATTATCATAATTCTAACTTTTCCCTGCTTGTATATGTCAAATGAGATTTGAAGTAGAGTTTCTAAAGCCAGATGTTCATCTTGTTGCCAACCCACACCTGCTTCTAAGCAAGGTAACCTCTTCCCCTAGTCCAGGAATGTTTTCACAGGAGTTTGCAAACAAAGAGCACCATTTGTATGACAATAATATTTGCTCACAACTGGCATGCATTGTCAAGATGACGCAAGCATAGCCGAGCGGTTACAAAGTTTGCTTCCCAACCATGTGGCTTCGGTTTCAGTCTCACTGTGAGGCACCTTGCGATTATATTTGGTAGATGAAAACTGAAAGAAGCTCATCATGTGTGTATGGATGTGTGTGTGTGTGTGCATATGTACTACTATCTCCTAGTTTTGACACTACATGGTATACGTAAAGTGTAAAACAAGTGTCACTATCATGCAAGTGATTCCTTCGTTTCCTGTCTTCAACAAAAACATGTCTGGTCTTGGGGAAACATTACCTTATTTGGAAACAAGAGAGGATTAGCAATAAGAAGGGCATACAGCAGCAGAAAATCAGACTCAACAAATTTCATTCAAACCCTGCAAGCATGGAAAAATGGATGTTAGAATGATGATGATGATAATAATAATGATGATGATAATGATGGTTTGTGTGTGTGTGCATATGAATGTGTTGTATGCATGTTTGTGTTTCTTTGTTTTGATATAGTATGATAGTAGTAAATGCGAGCTAGTCCTACATGTTGTGTCATTCATTTCTAATCTGTAAAATCATGCCCCATGATGGGAAAATATTACCTTATCCTTGTTTGGAAACAGGTGAGGGATAACAACAAGAAGGGCAACAGACCATAAAAAAAACCTGCCTCAACGAAATCCATCCAAGTTGCGCAAGCATGGGAAAGTGGATGTTAAAACAATAAAGTTGACAAAGATGATGATATGTATCATTTTTTTCAGTCTATGCTTATGAAATTCATTCATGAGGCATAAGTCAACCTAGAGCTAGAGAAAACACTCAAGCTGCTGCACAGTGGGGCTAAACCCAAAACCACATGATTGAGAAGGGAGTCAAGTACATCAACATCAAAAAAAAAAAAAAAATCAAAGGGAAATTGTAGTTGTGATACCCGTGCCGGTGGCATGTAAAAAGCACCATCCAAACGTGGCTGATGCCAGTGCCATCTTGACTGGCTTCCATGCCGGTGGCATGTAAAAATCACCAACCGATCGTGGCCGTTGCCAGCCTCCCCTGGCACCTGTGCCGGTGGCACGTAAAAAGCACCCACTACACTCACGGAGGGGTTGGCGTTAGGAAGGGCATCCAGCTGTAGAAACACTGCCAGATCACCACCTCCACAAGGAGCCTACATGTTGATACACAGAGCAGCCATATCTCCATATCACAATCTAACAAATTTAAAGAAAAAAACACATTGAAACTGTGGTCATAGATATAACATACAGGCTAGTGGGGATTGTGCCTGGAATTCCAACCCACCTAAATCCTTAAGCTGATAATGTAGGACCTTGTGACTATGTTTTGAATAAAAAGGATTTCAGTTTTAAGAAGATTATACTCAATTTACTTGATAACAATTGTTGATTGGTGCTTGATCATTTTATCAACACTAACAGGATTCGGTCTCAATAGTACAACAGAAAGTTGTACTTGCAAGGCCCTTCCCAACACCACCTGACAGTATTCTCATTTCAAACACTGTCATGGTTGACCTTGATGAATTACCATAATTATTTAGGCAGCAAACTGGTAGACTCATTAGCATGTCGTACAAAATGCTTAGGCGGCAAGCTGGCGGAATCGTTAGCACGCCGGGCGAAATGCTTAACAGTATTTCATCTGCCGTTACGTTTTGAGTTCAAATTCCGCCGAGGCCGACTTTGCCTTTCATCCTTTTGGGGGCGATAAATTAAGTACCAGTTACGCACTGGAATCGATAAAATCAACTTAATCCGTTTGTCTGTCCTTGTTTGTCCTCTCTTTGTTTGGCCCCTTGTGGGTAGTAAAGAAATAGGCATTTCTTCCAACTCTTTACATAGTAGGTTCAAATCATGCAGAGGCAATTTTGCCTTTCATCCTTTCAAGGTCAATAAAATAAGTACCAGTTGAGCACTGAGGTCAATGTAATCGACAATCCTCCTTCCACTAAAAAAGTTGAAACAGAAGCAGTGAGCTGGCAGAATCAGAAGTATGTCTCAGACAAACTGCTCAACATCATTCTTCCAGTTCCTTACTATCACAGGTAAAATCTTTCCAAGCTCAATTTTGCCTTTCTTCCTTTTGCGGGGTTGATAAAATAAAGAATCATGCAATTACTGGACTAATCCCTTCATCTTAAAATTGTTGGTCTTGTATCTAAATCAGAAACCATCAAAGGTGGCAGAAGCATTAGAGTGTTGGGCAAAATTGCTTTGCAGTATTTGTACAGGTTCTTTCTGTTCTGAGTTCAAATCTTATCAAGAGATTAACTCTGACTTTCATCTCTCTGAGATTGTCAAAATAAAGTACCAGTAAAATGCTGAGGTAGATGGTAATTTACTTAATCCCTTGCCTGAAAATTTTTGGCTTGTACTTAAATCAGAAACCATTATTATCATTATTACAGGCAGAGGATGGCAAATTGGTCGAGTTGTTAGCATATCAGCCAAAATGCTTAACAGTGTTTTTCGTTTTTTCCTGCTCTTTACATTTTAAGCTCAAATCCTACCAAGGTAAACTTTGCTTTACATCCCTCAGGATTGGTAAAATACAATATTACAATATTAGTCAAGTACTGGGGTTGATGTAATCAACAAACTCCTACTCCCACTAAAATTGCTGGCCTTGTGCACAAAAACTGAAACCATCATTATTATTGCTATTCGTTATTGTTGCTGAAGAGGTACAATTTAATCCCTTAACTCAAATCCCCACCCACCACCCTTCAATTGTTATATTACCTTAACATTAACAAGCTTATGCTCAACTTCTGAACAGATAAGGTAATAGGTTTACAAAACATATTGTTGATGAGAATCTGATTAAAAGTTATGAAATAGAATTAAAAAAATAAAACATGAAAATATAATTCAGTAAAAAAACCTGTTAAGCAAAAATAGCAACTGTTTATTAGTTGATTCACAGATTAAAAAATAAAATAATAATGATTTATTTTAATTAATAATGCTTTCTTTCATAAAAATAAAATAAAAACAATAAGACTGAATTCAGTCAAAGCTGATGTTGAGTATATTACAACTTAATTATTAAACTGGTTTTAAGGATTTACAAAGATAAAAGCTTGGATGTATTATAGTAATACTAAGTTTCATTATAATTAACAATGATGGAGCTACCGTGATCATAAGTATCATCATCACGAAATGCAAGTAAACCAGTTCAGGAGTTTTTATGTAGTTGCTCACACTGCACTTTGCAACAGTTATCACTGAAGAAACTTGAAGCAGTTTCCCAAAACTTACTTCAAACTTTTAGAAGCTTTTTTCTAGCAAAATTCACTGGTAAAATGACAGCATGGTGCCATAAATAGGAAAGAGTTTGAGCAAGAGAGAGAGAGAGAGAGATGAATGCTAGAAATAGAGAATGAAAGTGACAGAGATGATCAATGAGTCTGGGGATGAAGGAACAGAAGGTTACAGAGGTTGCAATAAATGAGAGATCATATACCTATTTCTTTACTACCCACAAGGGGCTAAACACAGAGGGGACAAACAAGGACAGACAAACGGATTAAGTCGACCCCAGTGCGTAACTGGTACTTAATTTATCGATCCCGAAAGGATGAAAGACAAAGTCAACCTCGGCGGAATTTGAACCCAGAACGTAACAGCAGACAAAATACAGCTACGCATTTCGCCCAGCCTGTCAGTCTCCAACACTATCACCATCCAATGTTTGTTTCATAAGTTTTGCGCAGGTGGAAAGGACCTCTCCAGCACCACCTGTCACTAATTATCACAATCATTTTTCATCATCATCATCCTCATCATGAGACCCAGCATTCTGAGACAAAATTTTCATAATTTTGTTACATCTCTCTCTCTCTCTCTCTCTCTTCCAATCTCTAGGAGTACCCTGCGCTTCTTTATACAAGTCATACTCCATATGCATTACATACCCATAACACAACACTCCTCTCTCCTACACACTACATCTGATTACTCTTACATCCAGTTTTTTTCGCTTAGCACATCTATATCTCTTATTCATTCATCACACTAATTACACATGTCAAGAACAGATCCACTTCACCATATTTTCAGCACCTTAGTGCCTATCCCTGACAAACCAGCTGTCTTCCTTGTTTTTGTATCCTTAATTGCTGTATCCACCATCATCATCATCATGTCAGCCTAAATGACCGATTCCTCTGTTGTGTGTACTTAGGATAAATCCTCTCCTTCTCATACATTCTCCTTGTTCAACTTTTTCTCATGATAGCACTTCCCTACCCTTTTTCTCTTCAGCAATGTTAAGGGTAAGTGTGCTTCTATCATTCCAAATACACTTCTCTTCATTGGCATAAATATTTTTTCTGGTACAGTCCTGCAATCTTGAATACTTTATGCTTCTGGTCTTCCTGTCACAAAACATGCAAACGTTTTCACTTCTGCTTCTCCCCTAGCTAAATATACTTAACACCTTGCTTCTCTTCTGGGTACTTGGTAACACTCACAGCTGCTCGCTTTCTTTTAATCTTCCTAAGTCTCTTAGATTTAATGGCTCTATCTCCCATAGCATTCTACCTCTCATCTAAGACTTTCCACCAACCACAGATATAATCTGTAACCCTCAGCAGGTTTTCTCACAGGGAACCCTAGTTGTCCCCTAAGTCTTAATCCCCTTTCCACTGCCATCAATTAGAATTTCTCTGAACCTACAACTAACCAAGGGATCTTTTAGCTTCCATGTTTTGCTTCTTTAGATTGTCTTTTATTTTTGAGCTGAGCCTCATAAAAGAGAACACAAAAGACCACAACAATTAATGGCACATAGTCCTACTGGAGAAATACGTCCACCTGCACCAACATGGTGAAATATACATTAAAATGATGACAGTAATGGAGGCTGGGAGATATACATCGTTAGCCACTACACGCATCTTTTTCTCTCCTTGTTTTTTCTGTGTCTCTTTCTGTAGAAGAGCGTAGGCTCGAAACGTAAAAGACTTTTTCTATTCCTGAGCATTATACTAATACATCTGTTTGTTTTGTACACCACCAGTCTTCGTCTTTTGTTTTTTTCATAAACTCTCCCTATACACACACACACACATATATATAGAGAGAGAGATAATTATTTTGCATTTAAACTGGCCATATCCAGCCCAAAATTTTCTACCTGTTTTATGTTCAAACTGACCAGATCTGGCCTCTCACACCTATCTAACAATGTCGTAAGAATATAAAATCACATCACTGTAATCTTAAAGCTACAAGATAATGCACGATTAATTCAAATCAATGTGAATAAATTTGACAATTTATTCACATTGCTTTTAGGGATCTCACCCTTTCCCCAACTCACTCTACCATGCTGCCTACACAATGAAAGATATCACTAGCCCACTCTCCATATACCCTAACAGTGTATACACCCTACTCCCCACTAACATTATCCTTCTGTACTGCACACACCAAACTCCACACACCCTAACATCTAACTCCTGTACTGCTGGCCATCAAAACCTCTCCCTAAGCCACCATTCTAGGTGTAGACATGGCTGTGTGGTTAAGAAGTTCTCCCCTCAACCGTATGGTTTAGGGTTCTGTCCCACTCCAGGGTTGGTAGACAATATAGGGTTGAAAGGACGGACTTAGTCTTGCTAAGGACATGATTACCCCTTCTGGTGCTGGTGCCACAATAAAATATACCCAGTAAATTCTGTAAAGTGTTTGTTTTGCAGGAAAAAATCCACCCATAGATACCATGCCAAAAATAAAACACACAAGCAGGATGTAGTTCCTAGCTCAGAAGGCAGTAACAATAAATAAGAACTGACTCAGAATGTATCTACTGAGCCAATCCATACCAGCATGGAAACTGGATGTAATAATGATGATGACACACCCATCTTTGATTATCAATATATACATACATATACATATATATATATATATATATATCCAACATGATGCATTTTTATGTTAGCTATTCTCTGTGTGTGTGGATTGTATTCCCAGTAACAAGCTCCAAAGATTCCATTTTTTCTTTTTCTTTTTTTTTTTTTGGTACTTGGTTACAAGAGGAAGGGCAGCTTCTGTGACCTTTATTTATTGCAGAGCCTCAGAGACTGGTAAAGGAAAGAGAAAAAGAAACAAAAACAATGGGTTAGCCTTAGTAACTAAAGTAAGGGGGGGAATAGGAGGAGGAGTGTGATGGAGTGGGAACAAATTTCTTTCTTTCTTTCTTTCTTTGAAGCAGCAGGGTGGGATATAACAGTATTTTTAAAAGGAAAAGGGATCTTGAGAAAAAGAAATAGAGAGGGGGGAGTGGAGCAGCAACATGGAGGACTAAAAGTAGTAATTCCAGAAACAACAGAAAGAACTTTGGTTAAAAAAAGATTTAGAGAAAGTAAGAATTTAGTTACTGTTTAGTCCCAGAATGGCCTTCAGCAAGCAGACCTGTGATCAAAAGCATGCCACTTTTATTCAAAGAACGAGAGGACTTCATTATCCAAAATGTGAACCCTTTATATTTCTTTATTGCCCACAAGGGGCTAAACATAGAGGGGACAAACAATGACAGACAAACAGATTAAGTCAATTATATTGACCCAGTGCGAAACTGGTACTTTATTTATCGACCCTGAGAGGATGAAAGGCAAAGTCGACCCCAGCGGAATTTGAACTCAGAACGTAATGACAGACGAAATAAAGCTAAGCATTTCGCCCGGCGCGCTAACATTTCTGCCAGCATTCAAGTGAGCAAAATGAGAAGTGCTGTTTGTTGTTCTAATTGACCCCACCTGATTTCAATATAACTCATTACTATTCCTCAACCTCAACCCTGGCCGTTATTGCCTCAAGTCCTGAGACTCACTCTGCATGGTGTATAAGTGACTGGGATCACAACATTACCCCTGCATGGGATGCCAACCTGTCACAGGGTTACTCATTAATAGTTGAGTGGACTGGGGCAATGTGAAATGAAAAGTTTTGCTCAAGAGCACAATGCACTGCTTCATCCAGAAACCAAAACCACGATTTTGCAACTGCAAGTGCAACACCCTAACCACTCGGCCACCATACCTTCACAAGCAAAATATGGCTGCCATAAAAAGCAGAAAATGTAGTTATTTGTTGATCTAACTAACCACATCTGGTTGTAAAAGGGTAAAGACTCCCTTCAGTCATGAATGACCATGGGATTGCACTTAGAAAGTTACCCTCCAAGGCACAAGTCCGGGTAAGGTTGTTTATGGAAGACTAGCAGTCGCCCATGCATACCAGCCTCACCTCTCCATGCCACTGATGTTATCCAAGGGGAAAGACAAAAGGGGCCGATACAGCTTGGCCCCAGTGGTGTTACAACTCATTTCTACAGCCGAGTGAACTGGAGCAACGTGGAATAAAGTGTCTTGCTCAAGAACACAACACGCAGCCCGGTCTGGGAATCGAACTCACAACCTCACAATCGTAAGCTCGATGCTCTAACCACTAAGCCATGCACCTTCACACACATCTGGCTATAACAACACACTTATTATTGGTAGCAGTAAAACTTACACTAAATGATACGGCAAATTGCGTTTTTCTTTCATCTCTTCTCTGTGACTAAAATATTCATCCAGCACCATTAACATAACAATTACTAACGTGTTAAACTTTAGACAAGACACACCATTCAATCTAAATACATCAACATATCTAATGCCATCAATATTTCAAATGCTGAAGTGTTAAGTTCTACACAAGACACACCAGTCTAATTGAATACACCAACATGTCTTACGCCATCAACATTAGAAATGGCAAAGAAGTTGAAATGGTATAAACAACAGTAACTTTAATAATAAAGTAAATTCATCATCATCATCATCTAATGTCTCTTTTCCATGCTGGCATGAGTTGGACAGTTTGACAGGAGCTGACCAGCTGAAGAGCTTGTCTGGGCTCTATGTCTGTTTTGGCATGGTTTCTCTGGCTGGATGCCCTTCCTAAAGCCAACCACTTTACAGAGTGGCACAGACATGGATGTGTGGTTAAGGAGCTTGCTTTACAACCATGTAGTTTCGGGTTCAGAACCACTACATGTCACTTTAGGCAAGTTGTCTTTTAGTATAGCCCCAAAACAACCAATGCCCTGTGACTGAATTTAGTAGACAGAAACTGTGGAAGCAACTGGAAAAAAAATTCCCTCTGTTTGGTGGTATGTAAAGGGTGTTAAGGCGGCAAGCTGGCAGAATCGTTAGAACGCCGGGTGAAATGCTTAGCGGTATTTCGTCTGCCGTTACATTCTGAGTTCAAATTCCACTGGGGTCGACTTTGCTTTTCATTCTTTCGGGGTCGATTAAATAAGTACCAGTTACGCACTGGGGTCGATGTAATCGACTTAATCCGCGTGTCTGTCCTTGTTTGTCCCCTCTTTGTTTAGCCCCTTGTGGGCAATAAAGAAATAAGAAACCGTGGAAACACAAACGTATATTTTGTGTGTGCACATGTGTGTGTGTGTGTGTGTGTGTGTGTGTGTCCGACTGCTTTACAATCAGTGTTAGTTTGTTTATGTCCCCATAATATAGTAGTTCAGCATAAGAAACTGACAGATTAAGCACCAGGTTTTTAAAAAAATAACTACCAGGTAATGCCCAAGCGTGTCTCCTTGTCTGGAGATCATGCAATAATAAAATAGCTACTTGTAAAATACTGGAGAGGATTTAATTTATTATACCTCCTTAACAGTCTTGATAAGTATTAGAAAGTTAATAAAAATATTCAGCTGGTGTCTAATCAAAAGTAATCATTATAATTAATAGTTAATTACTTGGGGCTTCTCAACACTGAGGTAGCTTGTGACATCACTAAGTTGTCTCCCTTCACTTTTGAAAGATTACACGTATCCATTATATTAGTTGAGAAGAGAGCCAACTGAAGCTTCTTAATAAATACCAAATTACAGTCAAGGAGAACTTTGTGAATTATATTCACTCTCCAGGTACTCCAGTGTGGCTGTAAAACTTGGGGCCTGCATATCACAATAGAAGCATTCAGTTTTCAATGTTTTCCATTTCCACAGCCTGAACAATACTTGACCTCACCTGGAAAAACCATCTCTCAAAACACAAACGACACCTCTCCACATGCTATCTGTGGTGTACAACAGATATTTGTCAACCAAATAATGTAAATTTATGCTCAGCTAATGGTCTTTAGCTCTAGGTTTGCATGGACCGAGCTGACCTATGACACAAAACTTCCCAACCATGATCACTACTGCTTTTATCTGGACACAGTGCATCCACAACCACATTATCCAATAGGTATGAGATGATAGGGCGTGATCTGAGATTTGGTTGCTATTTCTAGCTAGTCAAGCTACCACTGAAAGACCTTTTCTCTTCGTTGTTCAATTGAGTTTGTGTCAAGTAGATACAGTGACAAAAAGCCTCACAGTAAAGATATCCTGAAATGGGTCCTCAATCATAATAAATGCTTATGACAATAAACAAATGGTAAACTGCAACAATAAAGAGATATATAATGTATCTCAGATAAATATATATATAGGCGCAGGAGTGGCTGTGTGGTAAGTAGCTTGCTTACCAACCACATGGTTCTGGGTTCAGTCCCACTGCATGGCACCTTGGGTAAGTGTCTTCTACTATAGTCTCAGGCCGACCAAAGCCATGGGCTTCTTCTAGATGGAAACTAGAAGAAGCTCGTCATATGTATGTGTGTTTGCCCCCCCCCCCCCAACATCGCTTGACAACCGATGGTGGTGTGTTTATGTCCCTGTAACTTAGCAGTTCGGCAAAACAGACGGATAGAAATAAGTCCTGGGGTCGATTTCCTCGACTAAAGGCGGTGCTCCAGCATGGCTGCAGTGAAATGACTGAAACAAGTGAAGAGAGTAAATAGTATATATATACATATATTTATATATATGCAAATGCCAGCCTCATCTGGCACCTGTGTCGGTGGCACATAAAAACACCATCCGAGCGTGACCGTCTGCCAGCCTCGTCTGGCACCTGTGTCGGTGGCACATAAAACACCATCCGAGCGTGGCCGTCTGCCAGCCTCGTCTGGCACCTGTGTCGGTGGCACATAAAAAACACCATCCGAGCGTGGCCGTCTGCCAGCCTCGTCTGGCACCTGTGTCGGTGGCACATAAAAAACACATCCGAGCGTGGCCGTTTGTCAGCCTCGTCTGGCACCTGTGTCGGTGGCACATAAAATCACCCACTACACTCTCGGAGTGGTTGGCGTTAGGAAGGGCATCCAGCTGTAGAAACACTGCCAGATCTGACTGGACTGGTGCAGCTTTCGGGCTCCCCAGACCCCAGTTGAACCGTCCAACCCATGCTAGCATGGAGAGCGGACGTTAAATGATGATGATGATGATGATGATTATATGTAATATAATATATATACACCACACTTCTCTCTTCAAAATGTGTAGTACACATCTTACATTATATATATATATATATATATATATATATATATATATATATATATATATATATATAGAGAGAGAGAGAGAGAGAGAGAGAGAGAGAGAGAGAGAGAGAGAGAGAGAGAGAGAGAGTGTTACCACTAGAATAAGAATAGCCTGGGCAAAGTTTAGAAAACCTCTACCCCTAATGGTGATAAAGGGTCTCTCGGTCAGAGTGAAAGGTAGATTGTACGATGCATCTGTGCGAACTGCCATGCTTCACTGCAGTGAAACATGGGCTGTGACTACGGAGAACATGCGTAGGCTCGAAAGTAATGAAGCTAGCATGATCCACTTGATGTGTAGTGTCAGTGTGCACACGTGACAAGAGTGTAAGCGCCCTGAGAGAAATGTTGGATATAAGAAGCATCGGATGTGGCATGCAAGAAAGACATTTGCGCTGGTATGGTCATGTTTTACGGATGGATGAGGAGAGATGTGTGAAGAAGTGCCACTCCCAACTGCATATGCCTGGGAAGGTAACTTTCTAGGTGCAATCCCACAGGGGCTCTCAGCATATATATATATATATATATATATATATATATATATATATATATATATGTGTGTGTGTGTGTGTGTGTATGTATACATATATATGTATGTATACATATATATGTATGTATACATATATATGTAATATATATATAAAATTAGTGTACATTTAAACACAAGAGAGGTGACAACTAACAGGCAGCTTTACATGGTAGAAGTAGCAGTCAAAACAACCACAACCACATTTAAGAGCAATTTCGAAGTGAATGAAAAATAAAAACTTTTACCTTGTTTTTTCACAAGCAAGGTTTCAATCGGCAATTACATAGATAGTAAGACAGATAGGTAGAGGGAAAGAGAGAAAGGGTATCCACCTTCTTATTAACCATTCATATATATAGACGTGTATATATATATATATATATATACATACATGCATGCATACATACACATAAATACATATACACATATATACTTCCAGTATGATTATGGTATAGAAGCAATCGCCTTCTGGCTAGAAAAAGTACATAGAAGAGATCCCAGGATGCATCAATCACAGATTCATAATAGCACCACTGAAATTCGCCCTACTGAACAACTATTTCATGTTCGATACAGTTTACTATCGACAAAAATGTGGAATTGCAATGGGAACTTGAGCTGCTCCAGTCATTGCAAACCTTGTAATGGGTTTCCTAGAACTTAAAATATACCCATCATCACTACAAAAAGATGGCACCTCATTTCATTGCTATTTCAAGGAGAACTGGAAGAGTTATTTAGATGATTGTTTTATACTTTGGAAAGATAGCATAGACAAACTCCTTGATTTCAAAATAATGCTCAACAATATCAATAGCAATAAACAACTTCCTTTTCTTGACATCCTAATTAAAATAGTCAATAATCACATTGAAACAGACATCTTCTATAAACCCACAGATTCAAAACAATACCTATTATTGAACTCATGCTACCCCAAACACATGAAACTTAATATACCTAATAATCTAATGAAAAGAATCTGTACCATAGTTTTGGACACCAATACTCATGAACGAAGACTCCTTGAACTCAGATCAATACTAATCAAGAGACATTAACCAACATCATTAATAAATGTTGAGATTAAACAAGCAAAGGAAATAGACATACGATCATTAAAGGAAGACAACCGGAATACTACACCAGACTTAAAAATACTCACATACATCTCCCCACACAACCCTACAAACAATGAGGCCTTCAAAATTATCATCCAAAATCTACCCATCATTACAGGAGATAAAATAATGAACAAAATTTTAGGCTCACATAAAATTATCAAGAGCAAAATGCAACCAAAATCATTGAAAAATATATTAACCAATGCAAGACTATATCCATTAACAACAACCAAAAGTGAAAAAATGCGGTTGGCCTAATTTGGAGGATACAGAGTTCCACATTAAACAAGGTGAAATATTTAAGATAAAATCAAATTTCACCTGTGCCTCAGAAAACCTAATCTATGCCATCACCTGCTTAGGGTGCAGTAATCACTATTATTGGCCAAACAGGAATGTTACTCTGTCAAAGAAAACTCTGCACAAAGAACAAATCCGCTACCCACAATACAGACAGTTACAGCTCAGTGAACACATAGAAAGGTGTGCTAGGAATCTTAATCTTAACTTCCAAATGCTTCCTTTATACCAATGTTCACAGAACACTTCAGTTAAGCAAAAAATGAATAAAGAAGCAACCTTCGTCAATAAATATCATCCACAACTCAACATGAACACATAATATAGAACACTACTAACCTTACCATTAATACCACTAATTCCCATACATTCCATACACCATTCATATTATAGTATTACATCTACCCTAATTGCACCACTCCCAGAACAACTTACCTCCTTGCATATAATCTTTTTACTGAGAGACTAGTAGACTTGACACTGGTAATCAGTGCACATTCAAAGCCAGTGAACAGCAATTGACAAAACCGGTATGACTGAATCCCTTTAACAATTCAAAATAATGACTTTTATTCCTCTTAGTTCTACCTCAGTTCTTCAAATTGTTTATATTTATCGTTACTTTTCATAAAAAAGCCTTAATTTTTTTTACATCCAGAAAAACGAGATATGAATTAATGTTTGGCCAGTACAATTCGTACAAATGAAAAAAGATGAGTTAAAGGAAATAACTCAAATAGGCCATGGCATGAATTTGAATAAATTAGTTAAAAGGGTTCAATTTCTGCTTGTTTTAACAAAGGTTTTTCTCTATTAAGAACAGTTAGACAAATATATAATTGAATAATTGTTTTACAGCTGAATGGCTTTCTTGTCACTAATCCTTACCTGTTTTCAAGTAAGAGATCTCTTATTCGACATATCTTCAAAACCACAAAACCAGTGAACAATCAATTGACAAAAAAAAAATGTAACTGCTTGTAGCAAAGTGATCTTCAGAGAAACACAAATGTAAACAAACACACACACATACAATAATCTTCCTTGAGATTCTGTCTGCCAAACCTATTTACAAGGCTTTGGTCAGCCCAGAGTTATGAGAGACACTTGCAAAAGGTGCTGCGCAGTGGGACTGAACATGAAACCATATAGTTGGGAAGTAAACTTCTTAACCATATAGCTATGCTTGCACTTAATTATTAAGACAGAGTTTCCTTGTCAGACAGGCTGAGGCTGTTGAAATAACCAACAAAACCATCACTTGATAAGAGATTATATCACACTGTTTGTCATAATCACTATCCTCAACATCTTGGATAAAACAACTTGCAAATAAGGTTAGTCAATTGTAAACCACAAGGTTTCATTATTCTTGTCACTATGAACACTACTCTGGGGCAGCAACTAGGTAGAACTACAGTGAAACCATTTTAGCTGTTACAATTTCCATTATTCTCAGGTGGCAAAAGTATAGAACTGTGTGATGTTACTATCAACACGACTCTGAAAAGACAAATAGGTAGAACTAACAAAATGCTGTGGGTGGGCTGAATACTCTGTGACCACCTCACACTTTTCCTATGTACATGGAACTCAGAACTACAGTCTCCAATGAGAACTTTTTTAAAGATGACACAGTGTGATATAAGGGAAATTTAGCTGCCATTTCTAGCTGATTAAGTAACCATGTAGATTATCTGGTTGGCTTTTAGCAGCATGATAGAAGTAGCTGTGTATTACTGCTGTTGGTGTTGTCGTTATTTACATTGTCCCAGGGTGGCAACTTGATAGAAAACTCTAAAATTCACCAAACTCTATTAACCCTAATCAACCATCAATCTCCCCACCTGTTACACTGACGAGTACGGAGGACGACTGCTCAGAAGAAAACAAAAACTCTTCAGCCATGCACCAAACAACTCCATTGTTCATACTGTTTGGATGAGAAAGCTGGAAGAGCATAAGACGGAACGACCTGGTGGTAGATAGAAGCATTTCAGTGCTCAAGTTGATTTTGCTTTTCATTCCTCAAACGATAAATGGTTGATAATTATCAGCTGTGAACTATGGTTCAATTGGATTACACTCACCCTCAAAACTTCTGGCATTATACCTAGGTTAGAAACGAGCCGGCAGAATCTTCAGCATGCCAGACAAAACACTTAGCAATATTTCATCCATCTTTACGTTCTGAGTTCAAATTACACATGGGTTGACTTTGCCTTTCATCCTTTCAGAGTCAATAAAATAAGTACCAGTTGAACACTGGGGTCGATCTAATTGTCTTGTTCCCCCGAAATTGCTGGCCTTCTGCTAAAATTTGAAATCCTTATTTAATGTAAAAGGTTGGCAAAGTGGATGAATCAGAGGGCCATAAAGAAATTATTTTAAACCTAGAGTTCACATCCTGCTTGGGTTAATCGCATTTCATCCTCTTTGGGCTGACTAAGACAACTAGACTACCCTCTCTACAACATTATAATTTTGTTAAACAATGTTTAAAATCATTATTTAATGCAAGTGTTCACAATATCATGAGACCTGCCACTTTTATGACTATAGGCTACTAAACAAATGACCCAATGTTCAAATCCTATCAAAAGAGCTATGCCCTCACCATCATCTTTGTTTCATGCTGGTATGGATTAGACAGGATCCAACAGATTCAAGGAATGCATCACGTTCCACTGTCTATAGCTGGATGTTCTGCCTAACACCAACCACTTTACAGCATGTACTGGTTGCTTTTTATGTGCCACCAGCACCAATGAGGTTGCCATGCAGCTTGCAAGACTATGGGCCTCAGGATCTTCGCTGGTCGACCAGCAAAGATTGTGGAATCACAAAATATGCACATGCTGTGGATCTTTAAATGTTCCTAATGCTGTGGTTCATGTATTCATCCAAAGAAAAGTCTTTTGTAATGGTATAATGTACCCATTCATCAATCAATTAAAAAGTTCGCTGGAAACAGCTATAACGAACTGACACCTATCCATCATTTGTTATCTATTTATGATTTACCTCTCTCAGAACCTGTTCCTTGTGTGTTCTGAAGTATATTATGGGATGTATATTTAGTACAATATGTGTATCTGGATTAGCCCAAAGCTGATAATATATCCAGTTAGGTTCAATTAATTGTGTATATAACCAGAATATCTTTCTGCCTGTACTTTGGTACCAATGTTTGTATTCATCTATAGTTGCTGTGTATATATTTTAATTTTGACCCAACCCGGTGCCTTATTCACCTGAATCTTTATCTATATATATATATATATATATATATATATATATAAATATAAGGAGGTGCTGAAAGGTTCCTGGCTTTAAGGCTATTGTGAAAAGCCTGGTTGGAGGCCCAGCCTTCTGAGTTCTTTTATACAGGACTTAGAAAAACTGAGGGACCACTGCAACAAGTGTGTGAATCTGAGAGGAGAATATGTTGAATAAAATCATAATTAATTAACCCTCCTGTATTTTCTTTTACCCAAAACCAGGAACTTTTCAGTACCTCTTTGTGTGTGTCCTTTCAACAATGACTAAATACAACATAGTTTCATGTCCTATTCCACTGTGTGACATCTAGGGTAACCTCCAGCTTACCAATGCATTGTGAGTTAAAACTGACAGAAACTAAACAGAAGCCAGTCATCTATGGGTGTGAATGTGTACAAATGTTTATTACCACATCTTCACATTGCACCATCTGGGTGTTAGTGATGTTATTTATGTCTCTTCATCATCATTTAACGTCCTTTGTCCATGATGGCATGGGTTGGATGGTTTGACTGGGCTGGCACATTGGAAGTCTGTATCAGGATCCAGTCTGATTTGGCAGGGTTTTCTACGGCCGAATGTCCTTCCTAACGCCAACCACCCCGAGAGTGTAATGAGTACTTTTATGTGCCACTTGTGTGACACCAGTATCTGCATAACTGCAATTTTACTCGGCTTGATGGGTATTCTTCTCAAGCACCACAATGTCAAAGGTCTTGGTCATTGCTTCCATGAGGCTCAACACACAAAAGAAGCTTGGTCACTTTGCCTCCATGAGGCCCAACACTTGAAAGGAACTCAGCCACCTCCTCTCCATGAGGCCCAACACACAAAAGGAACTCAGCCACTTTGCCTCTGTGAGGCCCAATGCCTGAAAGGAACTCAGCCTCTTTGTCTCTGTCAGCCCCAACACTTGAAAGGTACTCAGCTACTTTGCCTCTGTGAGGCCCAATGTTCAAAGGTTGATCCTTTTTTACCAGCATGGGTGCACTTGGCTTGATGGGTCCGCTTAAGCAGAGCACATCACCAAAGGTCTCGGTCACATAACACCCAGTATGCTCTGGAAAGTGGTTGGTGTTAGGAAGGGCATCCAGCTATACAAACCATGATAAAACAAATGGAGCCCAGGCAGCTCTCCATCTGGCCAACTCCAGTTAAACCATCCAGCCCATGCCAGCATGAAGAACAGGCGTTAAAAGATGATGATATAGACACACACATAATTAGATGTGTACCTATATATATATTTACACACACAAACATGCAGTCAGATATATGTACTTAGGCATAGGCATATAATCACTTTGCAACCTTGTAGTTGAGGCATTGCATAGGCTATTGACTGTTGCCCTCTACTGTAGATACGAGCCGAGCAATGCCTTGAGAGTGCAATTTGCAGATGAAAGCTATAAGAAACCAGTTGTGTGTGTGTGTGTGTGCGCGTGTGTGTACATTCGCTTTGGCTTAATGTGTTAAGTGGAAACAAGTCATTATTTATACCGATAGTAACATTTGTTTATCATTCTCCTTGGAAACATGTCTGGCCATTGTTGAAAGGACAGATTGGACTGGTATCTACAGGGTTTGGAAGAATAGAAAACAATCTAGAAGTATCAAGATATAAGGCCTTGTTGCTTTCCTTGTGCGACTTGACTTGACTTCACTTGAGTCAGCATTCACCCAGGGTGGGTTGAGCTGGCTTCATTCATCCTCAATGCTGCATCTCTCACAAATGCCGACCAGACCTGGCGATTTGAGGCAAACGGCCGCGTGATCTCCAGCCACTCCTTATTCCAGCGGCAAACACCGTAGATATGGGGGCCTAGGTTGGGTTCCAGATCAGCCTTGACTGTCATCAGCCAGGTTTTTCGTTGTCCACCACATCACTTTCGCCAACCCTGAAGTGGAGCTGGGGCAATTGCTTCATAGATGAATTCTCCTGGTTGACGACGGAGGGCATGACCCAGCCAACGCAGACGTCTCGTTAGGATGACTTGTCGGAGGGAGGTGATTCTGCACTGGTGTCGCACCAAATTGTTGGAGACAAAGTGATGCCATCGGACATTTCCTTGTGTGAAATATAATCTTAGTATATCTGCATTATTGTTATCATTTCCAGTAACACTAATCACCTTATTAAGCTCTTCTAATAACCAGAAGAGTAGGTTACCTGGACGGGTACACATTGTAGTGAACAACATCAATTCAACACTATTTCTGAGATTTGTGACCAGCCCTTGTCACCCATCACCTTGCAGTGTAACATTTCAAATACATCACTTGGATTACTGGTCACTGCAAATATATAAAACTTTACATGATTAGTATATGTGCAGTAATAAACCAGGAGATAACATACCTAATGACTAGCTGTTAGGTGCAGAACAACAAAAACATGGCTGATTCTTAAAGATTTCCTGAGCCTTGATTCAGGTCAGACAGTTATAGCCTAGCATGAACTATAAAACACCAACACCACTACCACTCCACTATTACAATAATCACTTCTAACTTTGACCACAAATGATAGAGAGCAGTATAAAGTGACTATCACTCCTTAAACTTCTGAAAATCAACCACATTATTTTAAGGTGATGGCTATGGCAGGATTTGAACTCAGATCATAAAAGATCGAAAATTACACACTGCAAAGGATTTTGTCAGTGGCTCCACCGACAGTACAATTCTATACCCCTTGTCATAATATTATCATTATTTGTTGTGGGTTCAGTTCCATGGCACAGTTCCTTGGGCAAGTATCTTCTTTTGAGGCTGACTAACACATTATGAGTGAACTTGGTAGACAGAAAGTGTGTGGAAATTTTCCTGTGTATGTACGTGTGTGTATATACACAGGAAAAATAGAATTCAAAATATGAGTATATGTATATTTTTATGAATATTTAGAAGCAACAGTGTGACTCAAGGTCTGAGAGTTTTGTGCATTGGCATGAATAAATATTAATAAAAAATGTATTTTGCTTGCTTCCCAACCACATGGTTCTGAGTTCAGTCCCCCTGTGTGACACCTTGGGCAAGTGTCTTCTACTATAGTCTCAGGCTAACCAAAGCCTTGAGTGGATTTGATAGAGAGAAACTGAAAGAAGCCCATTGTGTACATATGTGTGTGTGTGTCATTATGTCTGTTTGTCCCCTGCTACAGCTTAACAACTGGTGTTGGTGTTTGCATCCCCATAATCTAGCAGTTCAGCAAAAATGACTGATGGAATAAGTACCAGGGGGGGGGGGTCGATCTATTCTAATGATTGAAACAAGTAAAAGATAGACATTCTTTTATTTGTTTGTCATTTTACTGTGGTCATGCTGGAGCACTGCCTTAAAAGGGTTTTAGTCAAAGAAATCGACCTCAGGACTTATTCTCTGAAAGCCTAATACTTTTTCTATCAGTCTCTTTTACCAAACTGCTAAGTTATGGGGATGTAAACATGCTAACATTGGTTGTGAAGCAATGGCGGGGGACAAACAGACACAAAGACATGAATATATATATATATACACCCTGATATTATTAATTATATATATAAATATGAGATTCTTTCAGTTTCTGTCTACCAAATCCACTCACAAGGCTTTGGTAGGCCTGAGGCTATAGTAGAAGAACTTGCCCAAGATGTCATGCAGTCGGACTGAACCCAGAACCATGTGGTTGGGAAGCAAGCTTCTTACCACACAGCCACGTGTGTATCTTTATGTCTGTCCCCCACACACTGTTTGACAGTTGGTGTTGGTTTGTTTACATCCCTGTTATTTAAAAATTCAGCAAAAGTGACAGGTTAATTGTTGCCAGCCTGGCTCAACTATCATGAATAAATTTAAGCAATACTTTATTAAAGTTGGCAGAAACATTAGAACAGGGGTGTATAACACATAGCCAGTGGCAATGTTCAATCTGCTCTCTTGGCTGAATGTTACAAACAAAAATATTATTTTTATTTTAAATTATTCTGTAAAATATATATTGCTAGCACACATTCAGAGCTGTTATTAATCCTTTACTTTGGTCCATGTTTATGAATATGGTTTTAGGAATAATTTGTCTCTATCTGGCCTGCAAGATCTAGTTTATACTTCGATCTAAACCACAAAGTCGAATCTATGCATTAGAAGTCAAATAAAAATGTTTTGCTGTAAATATTTACGGCCCTTATATTCTAAATTCAAAAAACTTAGCCCACCCTCGGAGAAAAAATTTTTCCTTTCATCCTTGAGGGCAAAATAAAGTACAAATCAAACAGTGAGATTAATTTCCATACTGAATCCTAGATGGGAATGGAATTATAATAGAAGAGACATGAACTAAATATACCATTCTAAAGGATTTCTTTAGGACCAAGACTTTAACTTAACTCTAGTTTTATGCAAATAAGAAATAAACATCTGAACAGGGGACTGTTATATATGCTAGCAAAACCCCTTGGTGGCCGGGTTCCTACTCACTGGTAAGTTAAGTATAATGCCCTAAAACAAAATAAAAAAAATGTCTCTAAAGGGTTTCAACACAAGACCTATGAACTTGTAGGATTAATACGTCGTTCAGCTATTTCACCTCTTTATGATGGAATGCTGACACAAAGCTTGGATTTACTGCATGTAGTTCTCACTTTAAGAACGAGTGAGACTGCAAGAAAAGAGGAAAATTACATAACACAACTTGGAGCACATGACGAAGAGAACATGCATGGTTTCGCCTGCACCTGACTATACTGAAGGTGAACAAGACCAATAGAAATTCGTTGTTCGACCACCCCATTTTTCTCTCTAACATTATGATTCTGAAATTATATTAGAACAAACCCTATTTTAATAATAAAAAATTAAGTTTAATGTATCAGTTTCTCCGAATTTAGGAACTTCACAATTGATTAATTTTTGCTGACGCAAACTACCACATTTCTTTATACATGATATGTATATGCTTGCGTGTGTGATAGGCAGATATAATGTATATATGAAATTCTTACAAAGAAGAATGTAGTAAGTTTATCGAGGCAGATATAACTGAGAGGTTGGACAAGACAGAAGCATCATCGCATCATGGAGTGATAGAATCAATTAAATTCAACAACTAAAAGAGCAAAGATCCAAAAACCACTTGCTTTAGAAAGTGTAATTTTACATTCCCCGTGGTGGACCAATAAAATCAAAAATATAGGTTAATGTTTAACCAAAACATATTCTGTTTTCTTATAGACTAGCAACAACACAAAACAATGTATACAAAAGGCCATTTTTGAGGAAATGGTAATAGCTTCATTCTATAATTTGTTTGTCACCGTAATCATTTCTTTCTCCGATAAACATGCGGGATCTTTTAATGAAGCTCTCACGTGAGACATATTAGCTTCCTTTTCTTTCTTTTTTTTTCTTCTCTCTCTCTCTCTCTCTCTCTCTCTCAAAATACAGGAAATGGCTCCACCTGGCAATCGAACTTCCAACCACTCATTCGAATTTACAGAATGGTTACAACATCGGGGGAAATACCCGCTGTATTAGTTAGGACACTTTACGTTCTGAGTTCGAATTCTGCCAAGGTTTAACTTTGAATTCTTTTGGGTTCGATAAAATAAAGTACAAGTTCAAGAATGGGTCGACAGCAACGATTAATCACCTCCCCTAAAAAATTGCGAGGCTTCTGTCGAAATCATAAGCCATTATTGAAATAAAATCTATCTGTCCCTCTCGATTCTGGAATCATGTTGCTGTTATAAGCGCTTTAAGTGTCTACTCTTCCAGGATCGATAATACAAAATATCAGTAATATACTGCAGTTGACTGAACTAGTGACTACAGCCTACACAATAAATGAATATTGATATATTCAAAAAAATTATATTGCTGTATCTGGCCATTCGATTGCCATGCATACGAGACGAAAAAGGATGGATGGAGTTTGGCGATTCGTATTCCAGAGAAAAACCAACAAACGAAAATAATGATCCGTCCGATTCCAATAGAAAGTTATGAAACCTAGCAGCAAACAGCTTTAATGGCAGGTTCCAATGATAAGCAGTTGGGTGTGTGTATGTCTAATCCCATCAGACATTCCATGGAACTCTGGCAGGAGATGACAAACATTTACCAGGTTCCATGTTTTCTCTTCCATCTTCTGAATCAACATTTTTGAAACCACTTGATTGGAGAGAAGACAGAAGAGAAAAGATTCATATGAAAACTTGGAACATGGAAAATTTTAGTTCTCGTCGTGCATATAAGACGAAACGAGCCAAGGGAACTTCTGTGGTCGCTAGATCTACTAAAAATAACAGCTAAATCTCCCCAAAACCATACTTTACCGACTTAAAAAATGAAATAAAATAAACACAATGTAGTCCCTGATGTAAGGGAATAAAAAAAGATTGGATGCGCATAGATGGAAAGCTTTTTTGGTTGCAACTCGTTTGCATGATCGGGATTGACCTGGGGTTAAATAATAACGATGTCATGTGTGCTTACATACAAATCCCTCACGTTTAGTCCACCCATCGCAAACCATTACACGAAAAAGCCCCGCATTTTATAAATAAACATTTAAAGAATAAACTCATGTCAATAATTATTAAATGTTTAATAACAGATTTGTTGCATTTTAGAAGGTCGTTAGTTGAGCCCCCTAAGAATTTCAAAAAGTCCAAAACTACAGTTATACTCCCAAAGAACGAAGGGAGGAAAATTAAATTCTTAAATTCTCAAAAGCCAGAAAATGTTTTATAAATAAATATGAAAACCGTGTATTATTTTCCCCCAAAACAGACCACGTGAAAATGGTATGATGAACGTGTGTGTATGTGTGCATGTATTTCGAGCGCCACAACCAAGTACAAACAGGACGGGAATTCTGGCCAATTTTCGGCGAGGTCTTTCCTGATTAAAAAAAAATTACCAGGAAATCTTCAATGGACTCTATTTATTTATTTATTTATTTTTATACACACACACACAATTTTTTTTAGCGCCAATAAGATTAAGATATCTTTTAAATAATCCAGTTAAAAAGTTTAAAAGAAATTTGAAAAAAAAAAAAACTAGTCTAGTTATTTGTTAAAACATACTTAACCCGGAAGAAACAAAAAAGACTAGGTAAAGAATAATATAAAGAAACAAATGGAAAAAGCCAGCGAGAAGAGAAGCTGTGGTAGCTGTAAGGTTATAATAGCAAAGGCATTGCTCTCCATGTTTCTGAGATGTAGGTCATAGTTGTTAGATGAGTCGACCTTCTTCCGATGCCTGCCTCTCCAGATACAGGCATAGCTATAGAGTATGGATGGATGGATGGAAGAGAGAATGATATTCTCTCTCTCTCCCCCCTCTCTCTGACTGACTCTTTCTCAATACAATTCACACTCAAAATATTTCACATGATGAACGAAATAGTAAAATGAAAATGGAAAATTATTACAAATGTAAAACATTTTTTGGCTTTTAATAATAATAATAGAGAATATATAGATATAAAACATACACTATACATAACATACGTGTGTATATATATATATATATATATATATATATATATATATATGTATGTATGTAATGCCAGTGACAAGTAAATTATAAAGGTGTATAAAAATAAATCAAACGTCCACTATAACTCTTTCCTATTTACACTAGCACACAAAATGTTTTTCAAAGAAGAAAATCGCTTTTTAATAATCCAGATTGTGAAAGGATGAATGGAGAAAGTAATGAAGAAATAAGGGGGGGAAATGGACATCTTGTGAAGACAATGATTAACCACAATGAGGTCAACGAACTGGAATGCTAAGGCAGAAGCGGAAATCATATATATATATATAATTATACACACACACACTCATATACATATATAGACACATATACACACATTCATACATATATATATATACACACACTCAAATATATACACATATGCACACAAATGTATACACATATATACATACACATACATATATACACACGCATATATACATATATATATATACACATATACATATATATATATATACACACACGCACATATACATATATATATATACACGCGCACATATACATATATATATACACGCACATATATATATATATATGTACACAGACATACACACACACACATAACGCATACTATGTTGAAGAATAAAAATTGTTAATTTAAAAACAAAACACCATAAATTCAAGCTCATCAGTTGTAAAATAGACGGAGGGGTCTTAAAAGCCTATAAGGTGCTCCCCTTAAACTTAATTCAACATTATTGACTTCTCTGGCTGCCTCCCCCCAGTCACTTCTTACTAAAATAAAAAAGAAAATGGCCCGCTTCCCCTTGCAAAGCCCAGTGGCTTGCTTTAAGGCCTAACAAAACGAAAGAGCAGTAAATAGGTCACAAGCAGAGAGTTCCATTTATACCAGCTCATATTATTATTATCACCGTCATCACTATTATTATTAGTAGTAGTAGTAGTGGTGGTTGTGAAAGCGATGGGGGTGAGGGTGATAACTGTCAGAAACAAGTGCTTGGTTACAAAGTCGGTGTTCAGTTTGCAGTAATTATTTCTTTGCGATCGCTCCCCCATTTCGTGACCAGCATTGAATACAACAGAGTAGGTATTTCTCACCAGCAGCAGCCCACTATCAACAATAGTTTACTGGGTCACACTAATGTTGATTAGAAACTGTTTAACTTGGGAATACCGAAAGAAAAAAAAAAAGAAAAAAACGTACTAGTTTCAGTGTGGAAGTAGAGTTCAGCTTTCTTTTTGTATGAGTGTGTGTGTGTTAAACGAGCTTTAAATGGTTTAAAAAGAAGAATAAGAAATCATTTTTGTTGCATTATGTTGATTATAATCAGAAGAAGGAATCACTAAGAATTAAAAGAGAAATCTAAGTAGAGAACAGAAATAAAATAAACCGACTACACGTAGCAAGAACAAATATTTTGTAGTATTATCAACATCGGCATCATTTACGTAGAAATAACCAGAGAAAAGAAGAAACAAAACTCAATCAAATATTAAATAGGCTGTTGAAAACTTTTCAATAGAACATTGTTAGAGTGTGTCAGTCTTACAACAAGCATTTCTGATGTAAATAATTACACCATAACAACAAAAAAAAACAAATTCTGTTGGTGGTTTTAATATGTTTAACTACATAACTTGTTATCAAAATATCGATTGCTTTTTTGGCTAATTCCCTTTTTAAAGCATGATGTTCTTCTTATTCTGCTATTGTCTCCGCAATTTGCAAGTAACAATAATAATGGTTTCTTATGTTTGAACAAGGCCATCCATCCTATTATAAGAGGTTTAGTCAATTGACTCAACCGGCCTCACGACATGTCTTGTGGTACTTGTACTGGCGATTACGATGGACGATGAAAAATAAAATTCATCCTATCAGGGATTTGAACTCGCACAGAAAATTTTATGGCGCCCTGCTCTTTCTGACACTTTCTTTCCTTTAACACAGTACAATAGACTTTATATGGTAGCTCGGGAACTAAAAGTTATGACAATAGTGCCATTGGCGACATAAATAGAAATGGCTCTAACTCGGAAATCGAAACCGGAACATGAGGGATCAAACCTCAGATTTTTATAAGGGACAGGAAACCAGATTGCGCGAGATTCATGTGTAAGTCACGGACATAAACAAATTCTATCGTAAGCGTGACTCCAATTTAACGTAAGAGACAGGTGTAGAAAACAAAACTCCAGTACAGTGATGATTGTAGTAGCAGCAATGATGCTAGCATTAGCACAGAGCAATATATATATATATATTTTGGGAGAGAGGTGAAGTCTACATAATTGACTCAAGTACTTGACTGTTACAAATTTTTGTCGAGCAAAGAAGAGTGAAAGGCAAAGTTGATCCCAGCGGGATTTAAACTCAGACGATGAAATAATTTTAAAGCTGTAGTAGTAATATAAATAAAGATTTTCACTTTGAGTTAGGCACATGGCCACAGTTATCTATGAGGGACAACTTAATTCCAGGATGATTTCGGCGTCTAGAAAACCCAGAAGGACGAAACTAAATACCACTATAATAATAATACTAATAATGATTTCTTTTATAGGCCACAAGGACAAAAGTGTTGGAACAGTACAAGTAAAGAATGAGAGTTTACATAGAATAAAATGGTGAAATCAACAATAACAATATGACTTGCTAACAATCTCTAGCAATAAATATTTCTTTAATGTGAGCTTGTGGACATACAGTGCAATATGGAAGGAGGCGGGGAAAGAGTCAGAGAAAAGAGAGGTGATTATCTGTAAACCATGCATGTTGATATTGGGTCAAACGGTAAAAAGAATCATGAACAGCTACAGTGTACCATGTTCTTTAGTCGGTCCCAACAACTGTAACGCTTCTAAGCCATGCTAGAGCACCGAAATATGTACAGTGCTTGGCAATATTTATCGGTTTCTGATTTCTCATGAAATCCTATTTACATTTAGAGGTTCCCAGTCGCAGGATGTAACGAGCAACTGTGGTTCTAAAGTCACAAGACTATCAGTGTTATGTTTGTGTATGTGTGGGCTACAGTGCTTTTATATAAGTATGTTATATATATATATATATGTAAGTTTAAAGAGGTTTGTAATAGTTGTAAATAGGATGGAAAAATCCATAAAAATGAACGATGCTAGAGAGCCAAGAGATACATATACATACATGTATACATACATATATACATATATACATATATATATATATATATATATATATATATATGAGAGACAGAGACATATGCATTATATATTTATCTTCAACACATAAAATCCATATATACTCGCCGTAATATATATATATATATATACATACATATATGCCTATATATATACACACACACATATGTGTATGTGTACATATATATATATATATATATACACACACACACACGTATATATACATCATAAATGCCTTCTGGGTCACAATGTTTTGTTTTTCTCGACTTTCTAGATCACAACTACCACCCGGAATAAATCTATGTCATGGATTAAACAAACCAGTTTTATCTATATACACATATTTATATATCCTAAACACACTCCCTCATCACATGCTAGCGTTTAATAAAACAAACTTAAAAGCATATTATCTATTTTACACAAAAATATATAAAAAGAAATACATTCTGTGTATGTATGTATGTATACATACACACATGTATTTGTGTGTGTATGTATACGCATTCGTATGTATATAAAAGAAAAACATGACATGACATATAAATGACGGGCGAATTTGTGAAGATACGCATATTTATTATAGGGCTGAGATCAATGACTGTCATTACTCGGAGTTTCTTGTGCAGTTTACCTGAGCAAAAATTTTAAAAAATGCCAAGGGAGGTTGGCAATCGATGTATGTTGGCATGTGTATGTTTGTTTATATATATATATACACACACATACATATGTATGTATTAAGTTAATACTCATAGATGACCATGTTTGTATACATATACATGACTTATATATAAGATTATACTTTTATATATATATATTATATATATATACGCAAGATTGTTTATATACGTAATATATTAGATGTTTATATAATATATATAAAGATGTTTATATATATAATATATATGAAGATGTTTATATATATAATATATATGAGATGCTTATATATAATATATATAAAGATGCTTATATATAATATATATATAAAGATGTATATACATATAACATAAATATGCATATACATATAATATATAAGATGCTTATATATATAATATATATGACTTTTATATAAGATGCTTGTGTATGTGTGATGTTTATATATATTTATATATATATGTTTACATATATTTATGTTTGTGATGTTTATATATATATATGATGTTTATGTATACATAAGCTGTTTATATATATGTTTATGTATGTATAAGATGTTTATATATATATATGATGTTTATGTATGTATAAGATGTTTATATATATGTTTATGTATATATATATATATATGATTGTTTATATCACATATAAATATTTTATATATATATATGATCCTGTTTATATACACACACATATCTATATACCCCCACTTACACCTTTAACAATCATTCATGCCGCCCATATACTATATGCAGTATATATATATATATATATATATATATATATATATATATAATTTGTGTTATGGATTGAGTGATCTAGTTACTTATACATGTAATAAGAGACACTCCCCCTCCTTTAGAAGCATGCAGTGAGCACCTTAATAATTCTGCATGTAAATCCATAACATATACATTATGCACACACACACAAATCATAATATACACACATACATTATATATATATATATATATATATATACACAAATATATAATGTATGTGTGTATATTTATAATTTGTTACTAATCAACAAAAAAGTATATTAGGTACATTGTCCATTAAGGTGTGTTTATATATATAAGTTTGCAAATATATATATATATATATACATTTGCTGACACAGTTTTCATTAAGCATAGTTAAGATGAAAGAAAATCGACCACACTTGAATTTTAGTAAACATGTAAAACTATATATTTTTGTATATACATATACACAGCACTTTCGCTGATATATACATACAGACATATCTATATAAATCTTTACAACCAACACAAAGCAAGCACAGGGAAACATGTACATGAGAAGGCACACATATTAACATACATAACTTCCATACAGATATATACATACACAATACATAACTTACACACACACACATACATACATGATACGTGCACACATCACATACATATACACACACACACAGGCATGCATGCCAAAGAACTATTAGAAAAATGGTGCGGAGGTGGGGTGGAAAGTATTGGACCGTTAAAAAGAAACGATGTACTTACTTCCGAAACAAATTAATCCACAGAGTAACAAAGACTTGATGATAAAAAACATGTTGAGAAAGTCATTGAAATGGTTTAAATAGAATGACCTGGTTCCACGATGGCATCAGTGTGGTGGTGCTGGTGGTAATGATGATAGCGGCGGCGGCGGCGGAGATGGCAGAGGTGGTGGTGGTGGCGGCGGTGCTGCTCCTAGTGCTGGTGATGGTGGTGGTGGTGTTGACATGTGTCATCATCACTTGGCTCTTCGCCTCCTCTTACTATTACTATCACTACTTCTTATTCTTGTTCTTCTTTTACTGCTGCTGCTACCACGACTCTCCTCCTTGCTGCTAGTTGCTCCTGCTGATGCTTGATGTTGATTTTTCCTCCTACTCTCGGGTGGGAGATGAGAGGAGGGTGTTCTTTCCTCCCTTTACGTCGTAGGGCAATTCCTCTTACTACTGCCTCTTTGCTGCTGCTACTACTACTACTACCACTATATTTACTGCTGTTGCTCCTGCTGCTGCTCGATGTTGTTATACCACTTACTCTTCCCGGGGGAGGGGGTTGTTCGATACCCCTCCCTCTTTAACTGTTACCCCTTCACTTATTCCCTTCCTCCTACTCTAATTATTACTCTTACTCCTACACCTCCTCTTCCTCATACTCTCACTGTTACTCTTTCTCACCGCCGCCAGCGCCCACAATAATTATTAATTTTACTAGTACTACAACTACTACTACTACTACTGTTACTTCGTTCCATTATTGCCTCTTTCTGTTCCTCCCTCAACAACATTGGTAGCCTTAGTACTGTTAGTAATAATAGTAATAGAGGTAGTTGTATTAGCAGCAGCGGTAGTACTACTACTACTCTTTCAGCAGAAATTGGGTGGGGGAGGAAAGGTAGCGAGATAGAAGGAAGATAATAGGGTAGGGGTGATAGTGGTGGTGGTGGTGGTGGTAAATAACCCCTAACTGTCTTTATAATACAACTGATACTACTACTGCTGCTTACAGTTTGATGCTGTTGTGAATGCAGTAGAATTTAGAAAATTCTGTTTCCCCCCTCTCTCTCTCTCTCTCTATATATATATATATATATATCTTTATGTATGTATAGATAGAGAGAGAGAGGGAGAATGAGAGCGCTCTTTCCTCCCACTACTTCGACTTCAACAGCTCACCGTTGTGAACCTCCTCCTCCTCCTACCGAAACCATTAACCTCCCGCGGCAGCAAGCAGTAATAAACAACAACAGCAGCAGCACTGTCACTACTACTACCACCACCACCATCATCATCATCATCGTCAACAGCAGTTGTATCTACTACTGCTTCCACATACTGCGAAAGCACGCGTATATGCAGTAGTACTCTGTACATTTCTACGTCCCCCCACCACCACTACCATTACCTTTAATTTTTTTTTTTACTCTTCACCTGCAGTAGGTTTGCAGTTGATCGAAGCAGAGGTGCCGATACGAAGTGCCAACAAATAGCAGCAGTTGTCTTCTTTTTCTCTCTTCCTTCTCCATTTACATTTATTCACTCCCTCGATCCACAACATCAGCAATGTAAATAAGCTGAGGAAACAAAAACCGTCCTCATCTACTCTAGTAATAGATATTCCTGCTCCTTCCTTTTTAAATTGTTTTTTCCAAGAAAAGATCTTGTAGTTAACTTCTTGAAACATTCCTATTTAAAGAGAAATATAGAAGTGGAATTTATACCCCCAGTCACTTGGACCTGCTAGAAATAACAGTCAAATCTTTTACGATCGTAAAAAAAAAAAATCAAGGTTATGTTGGATCATGTAGTTCTAAATACACATAAAACGGGATGTCACGGTTGGAATACCTTTTATCATAAGGTCTGCTGGATCAAGACTGATCTGGGGTTAAATTACTAATGGAAAAAAATGTAGTAGTACCACTATTACAACAAGTATTTAAACTACAAGCCGTCGATGAGAAGGTCACGCGACCTGCTATAAATGACAGCCAAATCTCCCTCCAGTCTATACACTACTATCTGAATTATGTAGTTCTAAATACACTATATGTGTGGAAAATAAAAGACGGGATGATCACGGCTGGAACATTTCTTGGGACAGTGATAAACTACAAAAATACCCTATACAAAAGTCATTAAAGCCCTAATTTTGTAATTAAAATATTTCAAATCTAAAATTGAAAGCCGAAAAGTATTGAATTACTATATTTTTCTCATTTTATTCAACATTCCGTTGGATTTCATCCCTCATCTTTAGAAACAGTTATATTCGTTTTGTGGGTGATGATATAGGGAAGAGGTAGTTTCCCTCCTCCCCTCACAGCCTAATTGAGAAGATTTATGGCTAGCGTTAGTTTAAGACCTAGTCATACTTTAAGCACAGCCCCACCAAACCTTTCATTCTCTGACAAAACAGGGTGCGGCTAAAAAATATATATTCTCCCAGATTCACCAGACTCTGTAAAGGTTTTAACAGCATACGCACAATGTGCACCAGTCCAAACCGCGTTAACCGGGGGGGGGGAGAAGAGGGTAAAACTGTAGAGATATAAAGACACCGTGACAACCTGCCTAACTTCACTGGCGTCACAGCAATGGCTATGTATAAATACGGAAGATTTTTCTCCCTCACCCTGTACCTAATCACTGAACGCGTTATAACAGTTGGGAGTTCAGTGTATTTCCAGGCCATTCTCCCAGACAAATTCCCGCCCAACTATATTATAAGTCATCATCATCATCGTTTTATCATTTATTTTTCCACACGTGTATGGATAGGATGGCATTCATTGAGATAAATTTCTATGGTTTGATACCCTTCCTGTCACCAAAGTCAGTCCTAACCGTTTCTTATTTCTTTACTACCCACGAGGGGCTACACACATTGGGGACAAACAAGGACAGATAAACGGATTAAGTCGGTTATATCGACACCAGTGCGTAGCTGGTACTTATTTAATCGACCCCAAAAGGATGAAAGGCAAAGTCGACCTCGGCGGAATTTGAACTCAGAACGTAATGGCAGACGAAATACCTATTTCTTTACTACCCACAAAGGGCTAAATACAGGGGGGACAAACAAGGACAGACAGACGGATTAAGTCGATTATATCAACCCCAGTGCGTAACTGGTACTCAATTTATTGACTCCGAAAGGATGAAAGGCAAAGTCGACCTTGGCGGAATTTGAACTCAGAACATAACGGCAGACGAAATACCGCTAAGCATTTCACCCGGCGTCCTAACGTTTCTGCCAGCTAACCGTTTCTAAGCAAGATAATGCCTCCCCATAGCCAAACATTTTTGTAGAAGACTAGAAACAAGTGGCGCTGCTTGCATGACAGTGATAGCCATTTACAACACTCACACGATGTCAAGACAAGGGGACACAAGCACACACACACATGCATACACATAAATCATCATCATCATCATCACCATCATTATCATCTTTTAACGTCCATTTCCATGCTGGCATGGGTTGGACAATTTTACCAGAGCTGGCAAGCCAGAGAGCTGCACAAGGTTCCAGTCTGATTTGGCTTGGCTTCTAGAGCTGGATGCCCTTCCTAACACTAACCACTTTACAGTGTGTGCTGGGTGCTTTTAACATGGCACTGGCACAAGTGCTCTTACATGGCGCATGTACAAGTGCTTTTTATGTGACCCCAGTACAGGGCCCTTGCAACCCAATCCTCTTCATCGGGGGAGCAACATTAACACTTCTGCTATGGAGGACAGGTCCTTTTGAGTACAGCAAGATGCCAGATATCTCAGTACTTTGTCATCTCCTACATAAGGTTCGGTGTCCTAAAGTTATCCTAAAATACTTAGTCCTATATCTTCCTGGGTCTCCTGCTGCCACGTGTCCCACCCACTTTGAATGATCAGCACTTCTTTATAGAGTTTTCAGCATCCATCTGCATCACATGGCCAAACCAGTGCAGTCTTCTCTCTTGCATACCACATCTAATTCCTCTTATGCTTAACTTTTCTCTTAACACACTTTCATTGTACATGTGCAACAGTGATGTATCATCATCATCATCATTGTTTAATGTCCGCTTTCCAGGCTAGCATGGGTTTGACGATTTGACTGAGGTCTGGTGAACTAGATGGCTGCACCAGACTCCAATCTGATCTGGCAGAGTTTCTACAGCTGGATGCCCTTCCTAATGCCAACCACTCCGAGAGTGTAGTGGGTGCTTTTACGTGCCACAGCACAAGTGCCAATCAGGCAGTACTGGTAATGTACCGCCTGACTGGCCCTCGTGCCGGTGTATATATATATATATATATATATATGCAAGGTGTCTGGCGACCTTATCCATGCTGGTGCCATGTAAAAAGCAACCATTGCACTTTGTAAAGTGGTTGGCATTAGGAAGGGCATCCAGTTGTAGAAACCAAGCCAAAACAGACAATGGAACCTGGTGTAGATCCTGGCCTTGCCAGCTCTTGTTAAACCGTCCAACCCATGGACTGGTTCCATTGTCTGTTTTTGTCATGGTTTCTACAGCTGGATGCACTTCTAATGCCAAATAATTTACAGAATGTAATAGGTGCATTTTATGTGCCACCAGCACCAACAGGGTCACCAAATACAAGCAAGACAAAACCCCTCAACTGGGAGTGGAGACTAGTATAGAGTAGGGTGTGGTTTTATGACAGTTGTGAGACTAAAGGTAAAAAGCACAGAAATAGATGTTTTACTGTAGAATAGATGCATGGGAACCCCAGTTTGAAAAGAAAGGAGAATTAGAGAGTAAATTAAGGAAAATGGTAGTGAGAAAGATGAAGATGTGTTGTGTTGGGACATGCCCTTGAGTGATATTGGGGGTGATGAGAATAGGTGAGGTGATACAGAAGTTTGGACTGGGCAAGTGGCAGGATTGAGGTGACTAGTAAATGATGAAGAGAAATATTGGAGAGGTCTGGAGACAGGGTTGTAGTAGATATGTCAGGGTATATTAAGGGTGATAGCAGGTAAGTGAGGTATTAATGATGGAGAACAGTACAGGAAGGAGAAGGCACAGAAAGGAGGTGATTGGTATCTGGCTTTTGTTGATATGGAGAAAGCCTTTGATAGGGTCTCCCACACCCTTATCTGGTGGGCTGTGCAGAAACTAGGGATAGATGAATGGCTAGTGAGAGCTGTACAAGCCATGTTCGTAAGATGAGAGTCGTCAATGAATATAGCAAGGAGTTTAGTGTACAAGTAGGAGTCAACCAGAGGTTGGTTCTTAACCCCCTCTTATTTATCATGGTCCTCTAAGCTATAACTGAAGAATTTAAAACTGATGCACTTCAGAGCTCCTCTATGCTGATGACCTTGTTCTTATTGCCAAATCACTACCAGAACTAGAGAAGAAATTTCAGGTATGGAAGCATGGACTGGAAACAAAAGGCCTTTGAGTTAGTTTAGCAAAGACCAAAGTATTAATAAGCAGGAAAACAGAAAAATCACAGATCCCTTCAGGGAGATGGCCCTGCTTGATATATAGAGAAGGTGTCGGAAGAAACTCCATAAGGTATACCTAGTGCAAGCTATGGACACATAAAAGGTATAGTAGTATCACTGGAAGATTAACAGAGAAGTAGTCTTTAGATGTGGCAGATGTGCAGGAATATTAAACACCAGGAATATACAAAAAGTAAATTCCCTCAAATGTCAGTGGGGATCCCAAGTAGTAGTAGACAGTTTCTGTTACTTAGGTGTCCAAGTTAGTAGTGGGGGAGGTTGTTCTGAAAGCATAGCTACTAGAATAAGAATAGGCTGGGCAAAGTTCAGAGAGCTACCACCTCTGTTAGTAACAAAGGGCCTCTCCCTCAGAGTGAAAGGTAGGTTGTATGAAACAGCAATGCTACAGGGTAGTGAGACATGGGCTGTAACTGCTGAGGATATGCGAAGGCTTGAAAGAAATGAAGCCAGTATGCTCCACTGGTTGGATACTGTCAGTGTGCATATACAAGAGAGTATTTCATTTTCATTTTTTTCATTTCATCTAGTTTCAGCTCACAAGCTGTAGCCATGCTGGGGCACCGCCATTTGGTGTTGCTACATGATTTTACTTCACGAATGCTTTTTTAGTAATTGACATTTGGTGCATGATAGAGTTTGATGCAGCTGCCCTCATCTGCACCTCCTGCCGTGAAGTTGGTTCATCTGGGACACCTGACAGTTAGAGGTCCAGCTTTATTTTAAAGACATCCGCATCCACCCCATGCAGGTCTCTCAGGTCCTTCGGGATGATATTGAAGAGCTGTGGACCTCTGAAGCCCAGGCTATCGCAGTATCTTGTCCTACATCTTGATGGCAAATTTGGAGTCCTTGGCACTATGCAATGGCACCCAGTTCTAGTATTTGTGTAACTCTCGATACCAAAGTTTGAGACAAGTCCTTCCAGGATCTTCCAGAAGTATATTATGGCATATCTTTCTTACCTGTGCTTTAAGGAATAGAGTCTTAATCTCTTGAGTCTTTCCCAATAGTATAAGTGATTTGAGAGAAAAACTGAGTATATGAGGCATCAGATGTAGCATGCAAGAGAGAAGACTGCACTGGTATGGCCATGTAATGCATATGAATGAAGACAGTTGTGTCAAGAGGTGCCAATCTCCAATTGTACAGGGAATATGTGGAAGGGTTAGACCCAGGAAGACATGGGACTCACAGAGAAGACGACAGGGGACCAAGGCCCCTGGCAGGTTGCTGTGCTTGAAAAAATACATCAAGCTAAGTAAAAGTGTGGTTGGCCTTGCATACAGGCTCAACCCTTGCATCCCACTCCAGCTGAGCATTCGTTACCTTGCAGGCTCGTGGGTGCTGGTGCCATGTAAAAAGCACTTGTACTGGTGCCACATATATGCACCCTTGCCAGTGCTGCATAAAAGCATCCAGCACACATTGTAAAGTGGTTAGCATTAGGAAGTGTATCCAACCATAGAAGCTTACACTTTTTATATGACCGTGGCTAAGCTGTACCGTTTTGTCAATGGTAAATATGGCACGGGAAAAATTTCTGTGGTTCTCCTTCCTTGGTCCCCTAACCATTTACTTTGCTTAATTCCTCTCATACCAATCTACCCTTGATTCAATATTACATCCTGTTTGAAAAGGGTCAAAATTAAAATGTTCCACCAAAATTTCATGTCAATTTGTTCCGAGTGCCTATTTAATTGAAACAAAGTTATTTTGATAAATTTTTATTATCTTCAAGATTAATTGAAACAAAAAGTGTCTTCCAACAGAAATGCAAGTGTCAATCATTAATCCAGCCTGCATATGACTAAAGTCATCCAAGCTGTGACCACCCAGTTCCTTTTAAATGTCTGAGACTATATTATCCAACGAATACTTATTTTTAGTTGCTGAGTCTGGAGGAAGGAACAGAGTCCATGACTCTTCTTGGTCTTCTAACACTAGTGACATCAAAGCCTTTAATTTTTCATTTCCTCTCTACTCACATTTTATATTGATCACATACCCCTATACTCCTTCAACCTACACAACCACATGTCATTTGTCTCATCCTTCTGTTTACTGTCATTATTACTATTTTACTCTCCCTTACCCCTTTTTTCTGCGCTGTCAGTCATCTACTCCCCACTATTCTCCCCCCGCCCATTTCATGCATCATTGGTCATCCTCCCTTCAGCTCTACCTAATCTTAACAGTTGTTACCCTTCTTCCTTCCCCTCACCCATTCCCCATCTCTGTCCCATGCATTCTTGTAATCTCCACCCATCCATGCTCCTATCCCCAATCACATCTGTACACTCATACAGTGAGAGACCACACCACACCACATAGGAAAATGACGGGATGGTCACAGTCGAACACCTCTGATAATAGAATTGTTCAATCAGGGCTTACCTAGGCTAAACACCAATGAAGACAACGAGGTGTAAGTGACGGAACATTGTATTATGTTAGCTTGTAGTGGTTATTGGAATATAACTCGTGTGTATATGATACGTATATAATACAAAATCATATCAAAATAAAAATCCAAAACTAAAGAAAAAACAAACGAGAGAAGAAAGAGAAAAAAATAACATAAATTCAACACCAAGTGCTCAATTGGTCGCATCCCACAAGGTTCGACTGAACCTACTGAAGCAAGCCAACATGCTCGTGGTATTAACACAGGTGATGGTTTGACTAAGGCATTGGATCGGCCAAGCACCCTCACAGGCATCACCTAACACCATGGCAAGGCGAGCTGTCAAGATGACAAGAACTTCGCTATTAGCAGTCCAGCCCCTCCAAACATTTTAAACATCACAGGCTGGAAGAAATGGTCCATTGACAGGTCCCGATACTTTAGGATTTTGTTCCGCTCGGCTATGGAAGTGGTGACCATTCTGTTTATCGTAGCATCCAGAATATGTGAGGGAGCAAAGTTGTCACAAACTGTGGTGTCCTGGATGAGGCACCTACCTCTTTCTCAGGGACCAGCTGGTCTCTTCCCATCACTTCTGGATAATCCCACAGGCTGCAGAACTGAGGAGATACTAACCCAAGCCAGGACCCGCTTAAGTTTAGTTTGATGTGACAAGCAAAACGACTAGCATTTAAGCGGCAAGACAAACCGTGAAGGGCTGTGGATTAGAGGAGCCTACCACAGTGACCCACAGGTGTCGGCTTCCACCTTCAGTGCAATGGAGATGCAGAGCTCTGTTGAATACAATTGTTCTCGTAGGTATTCTCGTAGGCGGCGAGCTGGCAGAAACATTAGCACGCCGGGCGAAATGCTTAGCGGTATTTCGTCTGCCGCTACGTTCTGAGTTCAAATTCCGCCAAGGTCGACTTTGCCTTTCATCCTTTCGGGGTCGATAAATTAAGTACCAGTTACGCACTGGAGTCGATATAATTGACTTAATCCGTTTGTCTGTCCTCTCTGTGTTTAGCCCCTTGTGGGTAGTAAAGAAATAGGTATTCCTCAGAGAGGGATGCTAATTTACCAACACACCAAGAAGTTATCCTTTATAGATGTTCCAGCAACCGAATGGATTTTAAGATACACATCATCAATAAACTCCCACTGTAATATGCTTGTTGCCACTCGAAGAAAAAGAAAAGTAATTCACCAGGGGGGAAGTTTAAAAATTTCCTTGGGTTTCTTTCATTTTTAACTAACAACTAGAATTGTTTTCGAAGAACCAAATCAACCAGCTCTTTTTTGCACACCAGTGGATTATCCCTTTAAGAACTTGGGACAAAAGTAATGGTGTTGCCCTTGGCACCACAATGTTTTCGACCGAGTCTAGATATGAGAGTTTACTACCTAATTTTCCCACCTAAAATTTCTATCCCCCTCTCATTTCTTGGAGTGATAGCTTCGTGTTTGACTGCTCCTTTACAGAATATTCCTCCAGTTTTCTCACTCACATTACAGTAACTTTGGGTCGTTGTGTAAAATTTTGCTTGTCTTCCACACGTCTCCTTCGGTCTGTTAACGATGTATTTTCTGCTACTTCTATTCATGCATACTCATTTGACAGGTTGGAAACCCAGTGTTTGACAGTTTTTTTTGGGTTTTTTTTAATATTATTAATCAGTGTATCATTTCAAGAGTGGTAGATTGGCAGTATCATTAGAGTGGTGAACGAAATGCTTTGACATTCTGAGAGTTCAAATCCTGTCGAAGTAAATGTTACCTTTCATCACAATGGGATCGATTAAATAAAACACCAATCAAGTGATCGACTGTTTCTTCCTCCACCAAATTCCTGGCCTTGTAACTACTTAAGAAATTGCTTCATCAACTCAGGAAATATGGGCGAAAGGCAATTATGATCTCTACGGGATTTCAATTCATAAAGCAACAACTTAATACTTGAGGCCAACTCCACCATCCAGTATTCTTCCCTAACCACTTTTTTTTTTGTATAAAATGAGTTCTCCCCTGTCAAAACTCCTGGAGAAGAAACTATTGTTTGAGGTCAACTTGGTACGTTACTTCATAAGAAGAAGCCATAATATAATTGTGACAACAGATTCTTTTCTACGCGGGAAAATTATGCTTAACGAACCAATTTCTAGTCCACATTTTCCTAGTCACTAACCAGCAGCTATTCCAACTAAATGCTAGCCATATTAAACCTACCCATAAAACTCGCTGTGGATTTTGCTCCGCATCGTTGTCAGATTAACATAAAAAAGAATTAAAGCTGCAGAATTTAGATTCCATAATAATGGTGGTGAGGATGGGAATATGGAAGTAAGATTTCGTCTGAGTTTTCTATATAATGAAACTTATCCTTAATGAAGAAACTCTCATTTATCTACCTATTAGTCCGTCTCTCTATCTGTATTTGTTTATATGTCTGTCTGCTAATCAATGTTTATTTCTATTATTCCCGCCCTTTGCTTTCTCTACCCTCAATTTATCTGACGATATCTCTCTATCTATCTCTTTCACACCTTCTTCTATCGTATTCACTCACCCATTCACTCTCTTCATCTCTATCTCCCTCTTTTTCTTCGTCCTGCTCCATCTCAAAATCCCCCCCTCTCTCTCCCTTTCTCACATACGTCATTTCTTGATTTATCTATTTCTAATGTCCCTCACCACCTTCGTTCGTCCCCATTCATTCAATTTTCCCCTCTTTTATACAATACGCATCACCTCTCTCTTTTCTTACACACCGTCCTGAGCCAGCGAGGGAAACCATATATGTGGTCGTTCGACCTACTAAGAACAGCAACCAAATCTCCATCAGTTACATTCACCCACCTTGAAAAGGTGATATGATCTTAGACATACGATATCGGAGAGAATATCTTGATGGTTACGCCTGGAACGTATTTAATCACATATCTGTCCGCGCCAACTGCATCTCGGAGGGTCTTCAAAGTTCATGGCCACAATCCTTTCTACGAGACAAAACTAATTAAAAAGACAAACAAAAAACAGCGCTGACTTGGGGCTTAACAACAATATTAATTATCTAACTTATTTACTCTATATTCACTTTTCCCATTTCTTTTATTAACCCCTCATGCTTGCACACATAACACACAGGGTCACATGCAAGATTTCTCTACCCCCCCTCTCTCTCTCTTTATATATATACACACACATTCATATATATATCTGTGTGCACGCGCGCGTATGTATAGTCATATTTCCCCTTGCAACCGCATGCACATGCATACACACATATACACGCCCACACTTGCTATTTTATCTTACCTATCATATAACGTACCCACCTTTTTCTCCAGTCACTCAATCCCGCACACGAACATTCATGTCCACACACGTACACAGTTTTATCGTGTTCTGTCTCCCATTTCTTGCAGAAGCTTCTGTGTGGTCGCTCGGCTTGTCTTATTGTGAAAGGCGCATTGAATAATGCCCAAAGGAAAATAAGGCGAGATGGTCATGGCCAGAACTCCTTTAATCATAAGTAAGCTTAATCAGCACTGACCTGGTGCTAAACATCTACCATAGTCCCCTTCTCTTTCACTTCCACTCAACCGCTTAACTCTTCACTTCCTTTTCTCTCTTTTACATTACCTGTAATCATCATTATCGTCGTCATCGTTCTGTATTCAGGGTCAACCATCTGACTTGTATGTCGTTACACAGAACGTTTATTTCAAGAATCATTGAGGCAGAGTCTCGGCGTGTTTGCTATAAACAAACCGGCGAAAGTAAAGAATACCTGGTGTTAGGGTTAGGGTTTAAGGTTTAAGGTTTTTTGTTACGCCGAAAGGGTGGTGTTCGTATTCTTTACCTCTGCCAACAAATCCGCCTAAAATCACTCGCAGACGTCTTGGCACAGGCCAGGACACATTGGATAAAATATCCTTAAATACCTATTTCTTTACTACCCACAAGGGGCTAAACACAGAGAGGACAAACAAGGACAGACACACGGATTAAGTCGATTATATCGACCCCAGTGCGTAACTGGTACTTATTTAATCGACCCCGAAAGGATGAAAGGCAAAGTCGACCTCGGCGGAATTTAAATTCACAACGTAACGGCAGACGAAATACCGCTAAGCATATCGCCCGTCGCGCTAACGTTTCTGCCAGCTCGCCGCCTTAAATATCCTTAAATACCCCTAGAGATACAAGATGAATCTAATTGATATGTTTGATCTTAGGTCTACTCGATGAAGCTGACCAGTGAGTAAACATCAAACCTATCTAGGAGTCGAAGATTGAGTCTGCAATGCAAAGCAATCATGGGCAAACTGCGGCTCACAGGCCTTCCTGAAATGTACGCCTAAAGATCCAAAATTACCTCCAATTTTTTTCAGTAGTACAGCCCCCGCTTGATGATGAACTATGTCTCATGGGGGCTGTTTCTCGAAAAAGGTTGCTTACACCTGGTAGAAACTCAACAATGTAGAGTCTACATAATTCAGTAAACTACGGCCCACGAGACTTACTGAATGGTACGTCTAAAAAAACAATCAGCTTGAACATTTTGGGGTAGTGTGGCCTGCTTGGTGATGAGCTAAATCTCATGCGGCCATCTTCTTGAAAAAGGTTGTCCGTGCTTGGTTTACGTCAGTGTGTCTCAAGCATTTTTTTTTTCTACATATGGATCCCTTGGATTACTACTTTATGTTGATGGACCCCCATAGCCATTCACTGTTTTAGAAATTAGTTTAATAGATACTTTCAAAATTCCCATTTAGTTTTTTTCATACCTTCACTTGCACACGTTAGCAAGAAGCATGAACGATGTTAAGCGTTGGAGAAAGAAACCTTGCAATAAATGCGTCTAAAGCAATATTTTTTTCATAGACCCTAAACTAATACTGTTGATCCCCAAATTACCATTTGGCTTGCGTGGACCCCCAAAATCTTACATGAACCCCTGTTGAGAACTACTGTTCTACATGGTCATTCGATCTGTTAGAAATAGCAGCCAAATCTCTCTCTAAGCACATACTACCGTCTTCAAATAAAAAGAAGAGAAACATTTGGATTGTATAGTCTGCCTGAAAAATAAAAGACGTGAGGGTCGAGACTATAATACCTTTGCTCATGGAGCCGTTTATTTGGGGCCTAACTAGAATTACACAATCTCTCTCTATATAAAGCTGAAGTTGTCTGTGTATGGCAGGTTTTGTAGCCTTCAACTAACACTATCTCCTCCGAGACCCTGTGGCACAAGTTGACCAAAATTGAGAGTATGATAGAAGAAAGCTTGCTCTTCCTTCCGTAGAAGAAAAAATTCAAATCAGACCATGTTAACACCAAAAATTATTTACATCAAAAAGGTGCTTTTTTTTTCTATGAAAATCCCTATTTTTTTACGATTTTTTGACTGCTGTGTCGTCATTTTTCGGAGTATTTCAACCAGAAAAATGTTCACTTGAAGAGAATAACAAGCTACATAATGCAAAGTTTTTACTTTTCAAAAATTCCAATTCTAAAGGGTCGAAACAAACCCGAGCAACGCCGGGCGATACTGCTAGTAATAATTACATTAGATCCTCTATAGTTATAATTTAATCTCCTTTTATATCTTCGTTATGTGTGAGAACCTTTCACCTTGCTTAAGCAGAGAACTATAACAAAAGCACTCACCCCACCGTCCATCAATCGGCGTTTGGGGTTAACGTTCTTTTTCTTTTGAATCTATTCGTTCGATATGTGAGCATAATTGAAAAAAAATTGACATTATTCTGCAATGTCCAGACAGAGATGTCAGAGGCACTGAATACTGCCTTTTTTTTAAAATTATATTAATCGAAGTTTCTCATAAAGTTTTTGTGTTTTAATTTTTTTTTAATGTTTTAGGAATTCCATGCTTAAAGAGATTACAATAGAAAAATCCTTTTGTTTGTTTTTTTTTCCATCATTGGACTGCGGCCATGCTGGGGCACTGCTTCGAAGAGTTTACTCAAACTAATCGAACACAGTATTATTTTAAGCCTGGTACTTATTCTGTCAGTCTCTTTTGCCGAACCGCTAATTTACGGGTACGTAAACAAGCCAATACCACTGGTTGCCAAGATTTGGTGGGAGAATAAACTAAGACGCGCGCGCGACGGACTTCTTTTAGTTTCCGTTTACAAAATCCACTCACAAGGCTTTGGTCAGCCCTGTGTTGTACACTTGCCCAAGGTGCCATGTAGTGGAACTTCACAATGTTTTTATTCAGGATTTCATTGCTAATAGCTTGTGGTAATTTCCCACTTTCAGTTTGTGATCGCAAATGAAAAAATACCTATTTTGCAAAGAAATTGGCTCAGCGTCAAGAGACTGTTTGTAAATTAATAGAAAACTGATATCTTCGAGGAGTACCTGTTGAAATGGGGGTGGGGTGTCTCGTCATTTCCACTGGCAGACTTTCGATTAATGATCACTGATTGAAAGTGGAAAATTCCTCCCTACGTCCATTGGAAAAGATAAACATTCGAAAAAAGAAAAAAAAGTTAAAACAAAAAATTAGAGAAAATTCTAAATTTGAAAAGTTATTCAGAGTTCTCTCTCCCTCTTTTCCTCTAATTGGCCATTCCTACACATGTGTCCATCTCCGACTTTTGTTTCTTCATAACTTTCAGGAAAATGTATATGTTTTAATGAAATTTTCTACAAATACTTTTGAGATGGTGTAGAAATTACATCAGAATTTAATGTGAAAAAGGAAAAAATGATGTGCTCGCATACATACTGACACACATTACATACATACATACACACACACATACATACATACATACATACATACATACACACACACACACATACTTTATTTAAAAGCAGCAGAAATTCAACAAAACCTGTTACTCGGAGTTTCACGTTCCCGTTCGTCGGACAGTTTTGTTAAAATATAACCGATATGACAATTCTATATATATATTATATATATAGGAATTTTTTAAATTCCTATATAATCATAAAAGGAAAACCATCTAAAATGTATTTGTAGAAAATTCATTAAAAAAATACCCATTTTTCTGAAAGACATGAGAAAACGAAGTTGGGGGGGGGGCACACTTGTGATGCTATATCATTTATTCATTTATTTATCTATGTAACAAAATCGTAATCTCCGTTGTTATCCGAAGAAATTTTTTGAAAAAAAAAAACGAAAAAAATCGGTAGGACGCCTATCCGCCGCTAAATGGTCGACCGAGAGAGCTCCCACTTGTAATCGATCCGGACTTTTTCGCATGATGTTTACAATCGATTTTATTACCAAGGAATATGATGGGCACGAGCAAATTCCTACTAGTCTATTCCAATGAAGCGATTAAATGAGTATAATAAACAAATTGTCTGTAGACCACAAGTAGTAGTAGTAGTAGTAGTGGTGGTGGTAGTAGTAGTAGTAGTAGCAGCAGCAGCAGCACCAGTAGTAGTAGTAGTAGCTGCTACTGCTGTTTATTCCCAGGTCGGCCCTGATGAAGGATGTCGGATCAAATGCATCCACTAGCATTCCTGTAGAATAGAGTCGGAAATTGTCTAGAGTACTAAAAAAACGTAATTTCTTTGAAGACTTAAGACAGATTACAATTCTGAAAAAGAAAAGGGCGGGGGATGGTGATGTCCCCACTACCTTTTCCATATTTTTAGGGTTTTGACTTTCATTTGAGAATTTTATGCTTTATCTTATACTGTTAGAAAAAGATGCATATACCAGCCCAGGTGTTACCTGGAGCAACATCAGCCCTCTCTCTAGGTTTTGGTCAACCTGAGTCTATAGTTGAAGACACTTGCCCAAGGTTCCATGCAGTAAGACTGCACCGAAGGCCATGTGGTCAAGAAGTAACTATATATACATATATATATATATATGTGTGTGTGTATGTGGCTAATCCCATGGAGCTGGTTTCTTGGGCATGTATATTCCTTCCTGGGTGGGATGCCAGTCCATCACAGGGTTACTCGTTTTTACCAGCTGAGTGAACTAGATTAATGTAAAAGGAAGTGTTTTGCTCAAGAACACAATGCATCACCTGGTCTAGGAACTGAAAGCACAATCATACAATCATGATTCCAACACTGACCACTGAGCCATGCACCTCCACTATGTATATAGACGTACACACATCTATATTTATAGACCGACAGATAGATAAGTGGAGGCATGACTGTGTGGTATAAGCACAGGTGTGGCTGTGTGGCATAGGTGCAGGCATGGCTATGATTGGGAAGCTTGTTTCCCATCCATGTGGTCTTGATGTCAGTCCCACTGTACAGTTCCTTGGGCAATTCTCTTCTGCTATAGCACTGGGTAGATCAAAGCCTTGTGAGTTGATTAGATGGAAACTGCATACATGCAGGGTGTGACAGGTAAATTGGGAAAGTTTCAAATGGGTATATTTTTAATTGTATAGATTTTGTTTGAGTCTAAATATTAAATATTTATTTCTTTACTGCCCACAATAGGCTAAACATAGAGGGGACAAACAAGGCCAGACAAAGAGATTAGGTTGATTATATCGACCCCAGTGTGTAACTGGTACTTAATTTATCGACCCCGAAAGGATGAAAGGTGGAATTCAAACTCAGAACGTAACGGCAGACGAAATATGGCTACGCATTTCACCCGGCGTCTAAATATTAAATATTACCAGTTTGAATAATCACTTGTAATATTTTGTATTTCAGATTGAACAAATTATGAATATTAATAAAGAATTAAACCATAGAAGTGTAAATTGTTCCATGGGGAGATTGTTAGAGCCACAAAGTATGCCAGATCCACTGTTTTAGAGTTGTAGCCAATTTGCAGAAAAGTCAGGATGTTCAGAGAAAGCCTCACAGTCCTTGTAATGACCAAAACACACGCATCACTTCCTAACAGGACTTAAAAGATCAATTGAGTTGAACCCATCAAAATTGATGGCAAAGTTGGCTCAAGATTGAGGAATCAGTAAAATGACCATTTCTAGGGCTGTGAGACAAGACCTCCATATTAAATCGTGCATGAAGAGACACCATAACAATCTAACTACCCCCTTCAAAGTCATTTGAGCTGAAAGAAGTTCCAAACTTCTTAGTCATCTCAAATATCGTGGCAAAGACGTTTGCATCTTCGTGGATGAAAAGAAGTTCATGGTAGACAAAGTTGCGAACCATCAAAACTCACGAGTGGTAGCATACATCCCTTCCCAAGTTCCTTCAGCTATGCATAGCAAGAATCCAGCTTCTATTATGATCTTTGAAGTTGTGCAAGTGATGGGAAATTGATGCCTCCTCAGTTTATTGAAGTGGGTCCTAAAATCAACACAGCAGATTATCTCAAAATCTTAGAAGTTTGTTGCCTTGGATTAAGAAGTATTATGATGCAAGTCGAGTCATGTTTGTACAGGGCTCTGCACCCGCCCATTCTTTGAAGAGAGTGCAAGAATTTTTGAATAAGGAATTACCCATCTTTGTCCCTGAATTTTTTTTTTCACGCTAAGAGTTGCTGAAGCAAGGAACAAACTGCCAGCATCAGTTGTTAGTTGTCGGAGCACTGCATCCTTCAAAACTTCCATGCTTCCTGAGATTCGCCAACACTACACCTGATTTCCTCCCCTCCATACACACGCAAGCATGTATCTGACTCATACACTGTTCACTTCCCAGACATTTATACATTACTGCATATGCTTTGTATGCACTTTTGACTAGTTGTGGTACACCTGAGCACTGTATACAATAATTTCATTATTATTATTATTTTAAATATATCTAGCCCTCTAACTCACCAGATTTGAATCTGTGTGATTTTTGGAAGGAAGGAATAGTTAAGGCATGTGCATCATTTCGTAAATGGATTGAACTGGTAAAGCAAATGGCAGTCACACTGAACTGAACTGAAGTGCTAAACACTCCACAATATATTGGCATAAACGCAAAATTTGCAGTGTTTGATTTTTTGCTGAGTTATACCAATTACAAAGAAAATTTTTTGATGATCCCAATTAACCTGTTACACCCTGTATACACACACACACATTCATACATACAAAGAAGTAGTGAGGTAGATAAACATATATAGGCTTGAGATGTATACTTACATAGAACACAAAAAATGCCCCAAACGATAACAAAATAACAGAAGAATTATGTAAAGTCTTATATATACGACAGGCTTCTTTCAGTTTCCGTCTACCAAATCCACTCACAAGGCTTTGGTCGGCTCAAAGCTATAGTGGAAGACACTTGCCCATGGTGCCACGCAGTGGGACTGAACCCATAACCATGTGGTTGGTAAGCAAGCTACTTAACACACAGCCACTCCTGCGCCTATATTATGTAACAAAAAATGCTTAACATCAATTCATCTGCCTTTATGATCAAATTCTGCCAAGGTCAACTTTGCCTTTCATCCTTTTGAGGTCAGTCAAATAGGTGCCATTTGAGCATGGGTGTTGATGTAATTGACAAGCCCCCACCTCTCAAATTGATGACCTCTAGTAAAAAAAATATTATGTTACTACTTACGGAAACATGTTCATACACCTATGATTGTTTGTTCACTTGCCTTTCTTTTTATGCATTATTCTGTGCTGTACATGCACTTTTGGTGACCTTTTCTGATGCATAGTGCCTAGCACTATGCAATAAGTTCATTAATTATTTTTTCTACCTCTCTTTATACATACATTTATACACACATAAAATTCGACTGTTCCCTTCATCTATTACTTTTCAAAACCCCATTTTAAAATGTGGGAAACAGCTGTGCATGATCAGCTGGAAAGGAGTAGGAAGAAATTCCATACAGTGTACCTGGCTGAAGAGGTGTAGAGGGGTGAGGCCAGAGATGGGTGAGCAGGAAAGGTAAACTCCATATGCGGCAGGTAAACTGGGGCAATAAGTATGAAGAATGCACAAGGGAAATAGAGTTTCTCAAATGCTAGGAAGTCTCCCTAGTTGTTGATAATTTCTGTTACATAAGTGACCTAATTAGCTGTTGGTGTAGGTGTTCTGAAAATATACTGGAGAGAGAGCGTTAGATATTGATAATTAGTTACCTGAGCATGAGGGAGAGCTGGTTAGAAGTGTATAATGGTAATGCTTGCCGTAAAGACAAGGTGTGAGTGACGGATAGTGAAGACAGTAAGAGAGTGCTGGGTTTTAAATACAGGAGTGACCTGGGGAAGAGAGAGTGGTGGCCAGCTGTTCCGGAAGTTGGAAACAGCAAATTGGCAGAGTTGTTCAAGTGTTGGATATAACAGCTCACAGTATTTGTTTTGACTTACTGAGTTCAATTCCTGCTAAGGTAATTTTTGCCTTTCATCCTTTTGGAGTTGATAAAATAAGAATATTAATTTGGAATGGTGAACTGGCAGACTTGTTTGAAGATTGGGGGAAATGTCTTGTGGTATCTATTCCAGCTCTGTGTTCTGACAGCAGTGCTTGAAACAACACTGGTGCCAAGTTATGCTGGTTCAAGTTGACAGGTTTTCTTTTGGATAAACTTTAATGGTGTTGAAAAGAAAAGCTTGCCTGCAAGGGTAACAACCAGTCTTCCTCAAAAACTTTTACTAAGATCAGTACATAGATGGGCAGAGGGATGATCAACATTGACTGACAGAGGTCCAACCAGAAATTAAATAGCTTGTATGTGGGTCGGGGATATCAGATATTGATGTAATGCAGTCCTTCATAAGTCGGGCACCACCATGGTAAAGAGTGGTTTGATTGTAATAAGTAGCAGTTAAACCTAACTAAAATCAAAATCCTGCCTTAAACAGTTAAAAATGTATTGGATAATTTATTCTTACATACCCTAAAGAAGATAGGTTAGTCATGGCTCGAATATATTTGATCATAGTTTTGTTCAACTGAAGTTGACCCAGGGCTAAACAACATCAACATCAATGTTACTACTGTTGCTAAAAAATAATGTGTGGGTGTATGTATGTGTGATAGCTAGAACAAGTGTTTTTTTTTTTTACTAAAGTCTTATGTCAGCCCATTCCTTGTGGCTTCAAGAGAAGTATGAGTGGTAGGAGAAGGGATTGCATATGAACAGATCTGAATGTTTCCCTCATTACACAGGTGGCTTGGTACAAGGAGCAGAATAAAAGTGTGATAGACAGGTGAAAGGGTATCAAATAGAGGAGGGGCAGATGGAGACTTAGTTGATTCAAAACGAACAAGCGACTTAGAGGTAGATTTATATTGTGTGTGCATGTGCATGTATGTGTATGTATTCATGTGTACATGCTTGTGTTTGCACTTGTGAGTATGTGTATGTCAGTGTGTGTATGTGGGTGTATATGAAAGTGTTAGTGTAGATCTGTGTTTCTGCTGAGACCAGTCTAAAAACCCATGTTTACGTAGTGTGATATTTTATATTCTTTAATTTAGCATTTTGATAAATTAGAGATCAGTAAAATTAGTACTAGACTGAAGTATTGAGGGTTGATGTGATTGGCTAAATTTGTGAAGGAAGTGTCCCAGCATGGCCACAGTCCAATGACTGAAACATGTAAAAGTATACAGTATGTGTGTATGTATATATATATATATATATAGCGAGAGAAAGAGACATAGAGATGCATATGTATGTTTACACACACACACACACACACACATATACATACATATAAGCATATATACACACTGGCATAACCACGGGTAAATGTACAAGGTACAGAGTGTGTGTGCTGGGAGGAGTTTGTTTTGTAGGTTTTTAATATTTGCATACAACTTCTAAGGGGATGTTTTCATGGTTGAATAATCTACGAATCCTATTCACTGAGCCATGAAGTGTGAGTGGCGCACCTTTTCCAGCAAGGCACATCAAAGTAAGAAGAACCTTATTAGAACAATTTTGGAAAATATTACTCTGTTCATGGGGCATGTCATGTGCTGAGAGTTCTGGCATTTTGGCCAATGTGAGAAATATATGTGTTTGTTGAAAGGCTGAACGAAGTTGATTATTCCGTCAAGAGGAACTTGTCCTAACTTCAATCACAGTTTAAATAATCATCATCATCATCATTATTTAATATCCATGTTTCTTGCTGTCATAGTTTGGATAATTTGACAGGATCCGGTAAACCCAAGGACTGCCTTGTGCTCCAGTGTCTACTTTAGCATGGTCACTAAAACTTGATGCCCTTCCTAATACCAGCCACTTTCTAATGTATACTGGTGTTATTCCCATGCCACCAACACTTGTGAGGTTGAGGTTGCCCTGCAGCTTACAATACTATTGAGAGAGGGTGGCTTTATGCTAGATGAAGGATTGAAGTTTGAAGAAAAAGGCCAGAGTAGAACAGGTTTCTTGCTGTAAAGAGGAGAGACATGGTGACTGAAAATGTAAAATATATAAATAAAAAATAACAGTAAGATAAGATGGTTTCAATTCCTAAACCAGGTGACACAGTGTTCTTGAGCAAGACACTTCCTTGCTTATTCTAGTCCCTTCAGCCACAAATGAGTCACAGCAATAGCTGAGGGTTAACCCTGCAATGTACTGTTGTACTGCTTTGTGGAGTAGAGTGTATTGTACTCTCGTTTGCTTATACACCATGGGACAAGATGAGATAAACACCAGCTTAACGAGCCTCTAGGCTCACAACAAATACGGAGTCTATGACTAGGACCCCAAGTTACTTTGTAAGATATGAAGATATTTTGGCAATTGCTACACACACACACATTCATACATATATATGTGAGCGTATGTGTATATATTTAATGCATATAGAGTGCAAATGTATGCATATCATATATTGTGTGTGTGTGTATACACATCCACATTATTTAGTACATGTACCAGAAATAGGTTTTGCAGGTTTTAAATATTTACATAATAATTGTTTGAGTATGTTTTCACAGTTGACTGCTCTGATCTACAGCTGACCCAGTCAACCGTATGCTGACACAGCCAGTGAGAAAACTTTTATGCAGCAGAGTCTAGCTCTGTTTGAAACAGTTACAAAATCTCCTTTCACATAGTCCAAGGAAAAGTGTTTAAAATGGGCTAGTCCCTACCAACCGCCAGCAGAGAGGTTCTACGTTGTTATTTAACATGCTTGGGATGGCAGCTAAATCTCTTACAGTGTACCAACCAGTTTCCATCTTTAAAATGAGATGGGATAGGCGGTGTATTAGACTTGTTAAGCTGTGGTATAATATGTGTATGTGTTGTGTTGTGTGTGTGTATATATATATATGTATTAATATATGTGTGTATTTTTTATTAATATTTAGTAGAAGCAACTGAGGGGCTAAGAGTTTTGTGCATTAGCAGTTACATTAGCATCTTTATATGTGTTTATACATACATACATACATACATATATATATATATATGTATATATATATATATGTATATATATATATATATATATACAGTTGCGGCCAAAATGTTCAGAACGGCATTGTTTTCGTCAGAAAAGTAGGTATAAGTTTTTATCAAAGTTGTTTTATATTCTACAATAAATACGATATTAATTGGTATTGTCTGAGATTTTGGTGTAATTTGAGTGGATAATACAAAAGTTATGGATGATATAGTGATTTACTGCAAAACCTATGGCGGCCAAAATGATCAGAACAGTTGAAAAAATAACAAAATAATCAAAAAGTGACAGAGAATGCTGGAATTATTTCATATTTAGTATGAAGCCCCTTAGCTTCAATCAAAGTTTGACATTTTTGACTGCATGGGGAAATTAAATTTTCAATTTCTTGCTGGGTGATCTTATTCCATTCTTCCTAAAGGGCATTCCATAATTGCTCGGTTGTTTTAGGATTTCTGGCTTTCAAACGTTCTGCTAGAATATTCCACACATTTTCAATAGGATTGAGGTCTGGGCTTTGAGCAGGCCAATCCATAACAATAACCTTTTCAGCCTTGAGGAAGTTCATGACCACCTTAGCCTTGTGACATGGGGCATTGTCCTGCATGAATATGGGTGGTCGCTTAGTTGAATTTCTCAGCACAGGCTTTTACAAGTTGTTTATAAACTCCTGCATTTACCTTTCCATGTAATCGCAGCAAAGGGCCAACAACATCTCCAGATATCATCCCCCAAACCATGACACTTCCTTCACTGAATTTAACACTAGTCTTAAGGCATTTAGGTGACAATTTTTCACCTGCTTTTCGACAAATGTACCTTTTCCCATCTGAGCCAAATAACATAGACTTAGATTCATCACTGAAATGCACCGTTTGCCATTTTTCTTGAGACCACAACACATGTTCAGTTGCAAAGGTAAGACGACACTTTTTATTCTTGGAGCTGATCAGTGGCTTCACTGCAGGTGCTCTTGCTTGTAGGTCATGTTCAACTAAAGGACGAGACACAGTTTTTCAAGATAAAGTTTTCTTCAGTACAATGCTCATTTCCCGAGAAACAGCAGCAGCAGTTTTAAATCTATCCTTTTTAACCAACTTTACCATAGCACGATCTTCTCTCTTGGTCGTTTTTCTTGGCCTACCTGTAGACTTTCTTGCTTCACATGAACCACAATCATCGTAGACCTTAAGAATACCGTGAACAACACTTTTTGACTTGTTAACAATCTTTGCAATAGACCTAATACTTAAATTATCCTTCTTTCGAAGCTTAATAATCTGCTGATGAATTGGTAATGAAGTAAGTGGCATTATATTAACAAAGTACACTGCAGATATTCTTACTAATGTTTAGTAAACAAACTGTCATGTAAACAAATTCAAAACATTAGAGTTCGACGGTTAAATATACTTAAACATGGAGTAAAAGCAACCGTTCTGATCATTTTGGCCGCCATGGAATTTGCAGTAAATCACTATATCATCCATAACTTTTTTATTATCCTCTCAAATTACACCAAAATCTCAGGCAATAACAAATAATATCGTATTCATTGTCTGTGAAAATTATAGAATATAAAACAACTTTGATAAAAACTTATACCTACTTTTCTGACGAAAACAATGCCGTTCTGAACATTTTTGCCGCAACTGTATATATATATGTATATATATATATACTTTATTTAGATTCTAGCAAAAACTGTCCGATGAACGGCAACGGAAAACTCAGAGTAACAGGTTTTGTTGAATTTTCTGCTGCTTTTAATAAAGCATATTACTCTACCACTGGTATTTGAGTACTCTTTTTTCCACCTTGTTTCACATTTATGTGTTTACTCCGATATATATATATATATATATATATATATATATATATTTATACAAATATATATATATATATATATATATATATATATATATATGCATATGTGTATGTGTGTGTATAGCATGTCTGTCCCACTGACATTAGGTAACATGCTTTCCATGTCACGGACCTGCTCAAGCAGAGAATAGCAACAATAAAAACAACCATAATGTGAGAAACCTATTTCCAATAGAGAGACACTGAATAACTATGAACAGTGTACACTTTAAGCAAAGCAATAAACACGGAAAATATGTTGGGTTTGTGTAATTGTGTATATGAGAGAAGAGAGAGAGAAACTCAGTACATATGTGTGTATGGTATATATATGTTTATATATATATATATATATCATCATCATCGTTTAACGTCCGTTTTCCATGCTAGCATGGGTTGGACGGTTCGACTGGGGTCTGGGAAGCCAGGAAGCTGCACCAGGCTCCAGTCTGATCTGGCAATGTTTCTACAGCTGGATGCCCTTCCTAATGCCAACCACTCCGTGAGTATAGTGGGTGCTTTATATGTGTCACCAGCACAGGTGCCAGGGGAGGCTGGCAATGGCCATGATTGGTTGGTGCTTTTTACGTGCCACTGGCACAGGTATCACAACAATAATTTCCATTTGATTTTTTAATGTTGATGTACTTGACTTAATAGGTCTTCTCAAGCACAGTGTGTGTATATATATATATCATCATCATCATCATCCTTTAACATCCACTTTCCATGCTATATATATAAGAGTGTATAACGATTTATACACAGAGAGAAGACCCTTGATAGGATTTCTTGCATGCTAAAAGGGGCAGTTAAACTCAAACCACAAAAAAATAGTTCTTTTGGCACGCTGTTAATTGCACTAGAGTGAACAAAATAGAAAATTAGTTAATCCCAATGTTTATATATATAAGTGTGTGTGTGTATACACACACACACATATATATATATATACACATATACATGTAATTATATATTTCATTTATGTATATAAATTAGCAATAAACCCAAAAGTGTATAATTTATTATGGTATCTATTAAAACAAAAGCAAAAGTCTGTCTGTCTGGGACCCCTGTATCTCAGTCTACATTTGCTCTGCACAGACATATTATCCCTTTCTTGAATCAGAATTATCCTAGGTTCGAAAGTCTGCCCTTCACTTGCTTCTTGAACATCCAGTTTGGGATCTGATTTAACCACCTTGGTTGGTGTTTGTTAGATGATATCAGAGGGAGATAAATGGTATTTACTTCATTAATTTTACATAAGAACTTTGGGACAAATTGGCCAACAGTTGGAATTCAACTTGGGACTGGAACAATAGAACGATTGCATTACAGAATTTATTCTCATCAGTCCTTGATCTCTGATCAAACACCACCGGGGCATATAATCATTATAGACGTATTACAGTCATGTTATTTAGCTCTCTTTAGTTTGGGGTTGCAGACTCAATTTGTCCTATGCAGGAGCTAGTTTAGGAGTCCACATAGAGTGTGGTTTTTAAGCTAGTTTACAATACAGAGCCACAGGCATGCCTATGGGCTTAAGTAGTTTGCTTCCAAACCTCATAGTTTTGACTTCAGTCTCACTATGCTGGTCTGTGGGCAAGCGTCTTCTATAGCTTTGGATTGATCAAAGCCCCGTAAGTGAATTTGTTTCACAGAAAATGAAAAAAAGCCCATTGTATATTATATATATATATATATGTATATATAGGTACATCATCATCATTTAACGTCTGTTTCCCATGCTGCATGAGTTGGACAATTTGACCGGAGTTAGCCAGCCAGGAAGCTGTCCAGACTCCAATTGTCTACTGGATGGTTTCAATCACTGGGTGCCCTTCTAATGCCAACTACTTTAAGGGTGTGCTGGGTGCTTTTTATGTGGCACCAGCACAAGTGCATTTTACATCACACTAGCACCAGCAAAGGACATGCACCTCCAATACACACACACATGCATATACATATACACATATATCATTATCTATTTCTTTACTACCCAGAAGGGGCTAAACACAGAAGGGACAAACAAGGACAGACAAACAGATTAAGTCGATTATATCGACCCCTGTGCATAACTTGTACTTATTTAATCGACTCCAAAAGGATGAAAGACAAAGTCGACCTCGGCGGAATTTGAACTCAGAACGTAGGCAGACAAAATACCACAAAGCATTTCACCCGGCGTGCTTACAGTTCTGCCAGCTCGCCACCTTAAAATATATCATTATCATTGTCATCCTTGCCATTGTTTTAACACTCACTTTTCCATGAGTCAGACAGAATTCTTTGAAGCAGAATTCTTTACTGCTAGTTGCTTATCCTGTTGTCAAACTTCACTCAATTTCAAGTTACACAATATTTCTTCATAGTTTGACTGGTTAGAAAGGAAGATATGCATAAGATCTGGTCATCAAATCTAAGTAGAGATTTCAAACTTAAAATCTTCAAAGCCACAGTCGAACCAATTCTACTATATGGCTCAGAAACCTGGACGTTATCAAAGAAGCTTGAGAAGCGGTTGGATGGAACTTACACTCGCCTCCTTATGAGAGCTCAAAAACTCTCATGGAGCATCATCCAACCAAAGTACACATATATGGGAAATTACCATCTGTATCATCTCTTGTGAAAGGTAGAAGAGTCCAGTTTGCTGGACATTGTTGTAGAGCTGAAAACGAGGTAATTTCTACTCTGCTCCTCTGGAAGCCATCTGCTCGCGATACCAGAGGGCACACACTCTCCTACCCTGATGTAAGCTCCAGGGATACAGGCATCCAGCAACGGGACCTCCGTAATGCTATGATGGACCGTTAAGTCTGGCGTAACATAGTAAATTCCATTGTCTCGACCACGGTGAGACAATGATGATGAAGGAAGGACATTATTTGTTTGGTAGTAATGCTTGTTCCTATCCATTACATGATGTCAAGATGTGGAAACACGCACATATACTCACATGAGCATACTTATCTCTTACTTGTTTCAATCATTAGACTGTGGCCATGCTGGTGCACCACCTTGAAGAATTTTAGTCAAATGAATTGATTCTGGTACTTATTCCATTGGTCTATTGCTGAACTGCTCAGTCACGGGGACGGAATTACAACAATGTCAGTTGTCAGGTGATGATGGGGGACAAACACAAACACACACATATATAGATATATAAATATATTCAGCGGGCTTCTTTCAGTTTCTGCCTGTCAATTCCACTTACAGGGCTTAGGTTGGCCCAAGGATTTAGTTGAAGACACTTGGCCATGGTGTCATGCAGTGGGACTGTACCTAGAACCATGTAGTTGGGAAACAAGCTTCTTACCACATAGACATGCCTGTGCCTATACACACACACAACAGACTTCTTTTCAGTTTCCATCTACTAAATCCAGTCAAGGCTTTGGTTGGCCCAGGGCTATAATAGAAGACACTTGTCCAAAGTGCAGCACTGACCAAAGACAGTGGATTGGCATAATTGTTGGGGTGCTGGATTAGGTGCCTTGTGGTACATGCTCCAGTTCTTTGCATTCTGAATTCTTGGATGATAGATTAACTGTAATTCATGATATATAAACTGCACATTACCCCAATCACTCCAGGCCCTATATGCGAAGTCGAGTCTCCCATAAGCTCTAATTCCCTGCATTAAATTTTTTAAAATCTAAATGCGTTGCTGAAATTGAGATGCATCTTATATGTCCTCGCATCTTTTATACCATCAAATACAGCAATCCCTATCATTTGTGTAGCCTGGTTTCAAATTTTGGTGGAATCTGAACGTGAAAGGAGGACGAAATGCTGATACGCATTTTGACTCGCGTGCTAACAAATTCTGCCAGCTCGCAGCCTTACAACATTCTAATAGTGAAATTCTGTCATCAGCTATTTTGATTAATAAAATAAATCAAGTATAATTGTACACAATTATTTGGCGGACAAATCATGATACTCACTTTCATTTTTATCTATATATCAAATTGTATACTATACAAAATAAACAATGAATGTAACAGTCTCAAATGATGACTATTCTAGTCATCCATAACATACAAAGGGGAATTACTTTGACATTACTAAAGGGGAAAATATCTAAGAATTTTTGTACCACATCTCAATTCACTGAAATTATCCATGTAATTAGCCGACAAATATTCACTCTAAAAGCAAAATGCATATTATGAGAGAAATATATATACATCCCATTTATGATTATCTAATAAATTGTCTGAGTTCTGATCGAAGCCCGTCACACCGGAAGGAGGGGAGAATAAAAAATTAAAATTGAGAAAAAGATGTGTTCTATGAAACATCGTAAACTTCAAGGTTCAAAACGGAGAAATTTCAACTTCTAGCTAAATTTTTATTATTTTTTTTTATATATGTAGGGTGGGGGGAAAGGGGATGTTTTGAAGTCGACGTACAAGCGAAAGAGACAGAGAGAGAGCGCGATTGGAGCAGGGAAGTTCTTTCGAAGTTGGTGTGCCGTGTGTGCGTGTTTGTGTGTGTGTTTGATGGGATGTGCGAGACAGAAAATGTGGTGTGTCTGTAAAGTTCTTTTGTTAGTGTGTGTGAGAGAGAGAGAGACAGAGAGTTTATGTATGTATGTGTGTGTCACTGAAGCCATTCATACATACATACCCTAGCTCTCTTATTCAATGTCAATCACTCACACATTCACTCACTACAAAAAGTGAATAAAAAAATTTTCAGTTATATCTCTTTCTCTCTCATACACACATACCAGCACCATTGCTCTCTCTGTCTTTTCACACACACTAACAAAAGTACTTCACATACACATCACACTCTCTGTCTCGCACACTCCATCAACACACACACACAGACACGGCATGCCAATTTCAAAACAACTTCCCTGATCCAATCGCGCTTTGTCAGTCACTTTCGCTTTAACGCAGACTTCATAAGACCCCCCCCCCTTCCCCCTATCTCACATATATAAAAAATAAATAAAAATTTACGGAAAGTGACGATCTTCTTCAGAAACATAAGCAAATACACGTGCGTTAACAAATGATATATACATTGCGCTCATATCGAAAGATCACAATTTTGTCTTTTAGAGGAATCAGTATATAGATACCAAGAAAATGATATTGGGCAGATGCAGAATTACTCGTCTCCCTCAGAAAAAAATTATCTGACTCTATTTAATTTCTTTTACTTTTCCTTTTTTTTTTCTGTCGTGTTTTGAAAGACAATTACTTGAGTAATAACTATGGCTGATGCTCAGAAATGAAGGTAATTTGGTAATATTTACTTTGCTTTCATTAAATATTTTAGGTGCATGTGTAGTTCTTGGTCCTCCTACTCTTTAGCAAGCAGAACATTGAGAATTTAACTGCGGGAAGGAGAGAGGGTACATGAGACTTTGGCTGGTACTCATTTCAGCTGAATAAGCTGGTGCAACAGGAAAGATGCGTCTAATATATGCAACCAGTGGAGTTTTATTTGAGGATTCACTGATCAAAAGATTCACCACAAAATGTTTTATGCCAATGATTTGCTATTACCATCATAACTCCTCTCCTTTTATCCATTTTTGTCTCTCTCTCCATGTGTAACTCTCATCCTGTACCTCTCTCTTTTCTAGAGGGACATTTAGGGCGCAGACTGAAAAAGGAAAAAAAAAAAGAGAAAAACTTTGACATTAAATGAATGTATTTTAAAATTTGTCTTTGATGCAATCACAAAGTTTCTGCTTTCCTACTTTTTGTAAATACTGTTCCATTTCAACTACCTGTCTTTTTCTGTTCTCAGACAATAAGGTTGGATTTCAGAAGGATTTGATGAGCATGTCTCAAAATAAATGCTATACAAACTTTCTTGTGAGATGATTTTGTGGGTGTTTGTTTTGTGGTATTTGAATACCATCGTTGCCGTCATTTAACGCTTGCTTTCCATGCTAGCATGGGTTGGATGGTTTGACTGAGTACTGATAAACCAGACGGCTGCACCAGGCTCCAATCTGATCTGGCAATTTTTCAACAGCTGGATGCCCTTCCTAACACCACCACTCCAGGTGCTTTGTATGTGCCACTGGCATGGGGAATAGTCAGGCAGCACTGGCATTGACCACACTTGAATGGTGCTTTTTAAGTGCCACTTTTTTCCTTTCCTGAGTCTGTCCACTATTTATTAGCAGTGGATCAGCCCACTTCTCACCTTGGGGCATCCACCACAACACTTGCCCCTTTTTTCTCTTCTTTCGATACAACACTATTTTTTTTTCTTCTAACCAGAATTATTTTTCCCTTCTTATTTAGATTTTTTTTGTTCCACACAGAATTGTATTTTTAAAAAAAATGCCGCAGATAATACCAGTCTACATTGTTTACAGGTAGCGCTATTAACATATAGCGATCTGGCTAAAATCCTTTGAACGGACTTATAATTTTTTGTTCCATAGAGAACCATATATTTTTTTGAAAATGCTGCAGGTAGTACCAGTCTACATTGTTTACCAGTAGCGCTATTAACACATAGTAACCTGACTTAAATCCTTTGCATGGCCTTATTATTATTATTATTATTATTATTATTATTATTATTGTTTTCTCCACACAGAATTATATATATATATTTTTTTTCCCTCAAAATCTTTTTTTTTTATATATTTTTCACTGTGTGAAGTTCAAATCCCACTCCAGGATTTTTAACATTTTTTTCACTGTGTGAACTACAAATCCTTGTCACCACTGATATGTCCTGCATTATGATGATGTATTTCAGTGTCTGCATATCTGACCTAAACAGCATACCTCACTGACTGACACTACTTACTGAGTTAGTCCACTATTTGTTAGTAGTAGATCAGCCCACTTTTCATCTGGGGGTGTCTGCCACAACACATATAACGATGAAAAAAATATATATAATGTAAGTATGGATGGTACACAATATTGGTTTTAAATTTTGGCACAAGGATAGGAATTTTGGAGCAGAGGGTAAGTTGATTACATTGACCCCAGTGTTGAACAGGTACTGATTTTATTGACTCCAGAAAGGATGAAAGGCAAAGTCAACCTTGGCAGAATTTGAACTCAACTCAGAATGTAAAGATGGATGAAATGTCACTAAGCACTGATTATGCCAAAAACAGTGAAATAAAAGTATATATTGTATGCAATATTGATAAAAAGAAATGAAATAATGTATAAATGGTATACAATATTAAAAAATGGATGATGATGATACAGTCCTCCTGATAAAGGAGAATTTCTAAGGCCAATCAAGAAACTCCATCATCCAAGATCTTGAGCACCAAAGGCAAGTACCCCTCTCCAACTTACAGGTCTATATTTAGAATGGTGTCATTCATTCTTGCCAGTTTTTACTACTTTCACCCACCTTTCAATAATTCAATGAGGGCTGTACCAAACAGAACTGTCTCTGTCCTTGCATTTTCCACTGTCTTCCACCACACAACGTCTCTCACTATAGCCACCAGGCAGAAGAAAACTACTTTCTGTACCCAGTTAAAGGAGGGTGGTAGAGCAATCATCACTATAGACTTGACTACTGCTAGATCTGTCCCTCATGTGACAGCAGTTGGTCAATATAACTCCATGAATCAGAAATGCCTAAAACTAAAGTGTCTGCAGAATGGTTTCATTGCTCTGTGTGCATCTCAGACAAACCTTTCTGATGGCACTTCTATGTCTAGAGTTTGTATCAAACCAACTGCACCCCTTGGTACCATTTCCAAACCAAAGATGTCTGGAAATTATCCATGGTAGTCCCCAATCCAAAATATCCTTCAGAACAGACGAGCCAGTTTGTTTATATTAATGTCCAGAGTCTCCCTGTGCAACCACTCATTGCTTCCCATATTTCAATAGTCTTGATCAGCTTTTTGCAGAACCTCTAATCTTGTCAAGAACCACAGCAGGTTGTTGAGGTAGGAATTAAAGTCTGCTACTGTTGCTATCCCATCACCTGCCCCAAACAGTTGTACTCGGTAAAGCCGCATACATTTGCTTGTAACTGGGTAGTTCATACCTATCCCAATCCATCATAGACTGGATTGTGGTTTTGTTGCCATGTCACACCTCAACCATTCAAGTCCATTGGATTGCTAATGTTCCTTCATGTTTGGGCACACAGGCCTTAGCTTTAACATAGCAGCCTTCATGTTTTACTTTGAAGAAATTGGTCAAGGACCATTCTCACTGCTAGCACATTGGTCATTATGCCTTTACATAATTGCCTCATCTAGATTGCTAACTAATTTTCCCTCTAATCTACTTCTCTCTATTACTAGCTCTTTGGAAAATGCTATTGATTCTGTTCTAATTGCCCTCTTTAGGACAACTCATTCCAGTTGCTGATGATTGCTTCTATGAACTACTGCTTAGCTAATTTGATCCATGTGGTCTTTGCATGCCAGTAAGGGTGTATACAACTGCCAGTAACTAGTCTCCTGTCTATGGGTCCTATATCTATTGACTGAAAAGATAAGAAATTTGTTCTCTGTGTAGCTGACTAGCTTGAACTGTAGACATCCAATTCTATTTCTATCCCCTGCCATAAAAAAAAAATACTCTATCTAGACAATTTAGTTGACATCTACTGTTGCTTCATGTCCAAACTGACATATCAAGAAAATTCAGTCAGTACCTGTTAAACTGTTAGTAGCTGCTGGTTTTTGAGGCTTTTGCACTCCCTTTGCTATATGCATCCAAAATACATTTCCAATCCCTAACTAGCAATAGTGATTGGGATGTTCTTAGGAATGCTTTTTTTCAGGAGGTCAAAGAAAGCTAGCCTTTTAGCTCCTGTGCGGGTATAAATGACCATTTGCCTAAATGAACCATCTTCACTGTCTCTCATGTCCAGGACAACCAAATTACCATCTAGTCCAAGAAGATTACCCACACTTTGAGATCTCAAGATTTCCAGAATAACACTGCTACCCAACCTCCTAGCCCCCACCAAACAAGATGAAAATATTTCATAGTCATGGAAAATGGAAAGGAATGCATGTGCTACAGAGATTCTGGTCTCACTGATGGCTACAATATTTATGTCAAGACCTGAGGCCATTGAGCACGTGGCCTCCCTTCCAAGCTGATCCCAGGTCACACACATTTTCATATCCACTGTGAGTACAGCCATGTCTGTTGGAGAAAAAAAGGGAAGAAGTCATTCACCTTGGTCTTCAAGAAGCCCAGATTTTCCAGTTCTCTCCTTGAGCAAATGTTTCTTGAAAGACCCATCTAAAACTGTTTTGGCATTATTTTCATGAAAATTCCCAAACTTGATTCGAAATTGCCAAGAAGAGTTTTGTACATCTTCACCAACAATTTGTCTTTGGAAGTTTTGAGGATAAATTCCCCAAATGTCTTCCCTTTTGTCACTATTTTATCTTTTATGTACGTTGATAAACATTCTGTAAACTCACTGTCATATAACAGGGAAGTTGATGGCATTTGTTTCTAGAAAATTTGACTCATTTAGCTGTTGCTATTGGTGTTTCAGCTGTGGTTGTTGCTGTGTTTGAGTGTTTTCCTGTTGTTGTGGGTAGTAGTGGTTGTGAGTTTGGCTGCAATTGGGTTGGTTTTTGGTTTTGTTTTTGTGGTATTTCTTACTGTTTTGATATTTGTGTTGAGAGTTTGTTGATTTGTAAGGTTTCAAATGGGATTCCTTCTGTTTCTTATTTTTTGTAACAAGGCTTTGCTCTTTTCTCTTCTTTGTCTTGCCTCTTTCGTCTTGTTCTCTTTTATCATGTTTCAGGCCACTCTTATTTCTCTATCTCGTTGATTTTGAGGGAGATGGTGAAGTCTGGCCAAAACATGTGGTCATGTCGAAGTCAAAATCAAACTCGGTGACTGGCATCCGTTGCTAGTGGAGTGCTAAGAGTACCATACGAGTGAGATTGTTGCCAGAGCAACAAGCTGGCCTTCGTTCCAATGGCACATTAAGCACACCATTCGAGTGTGATCGTCACCACGTCGTCTTACTAGCACTTGTGCTGGTGGCACATGAAACATTTGAGCGAGGTCGTCGCCAGTGCCGCTGGACTGGCTCCTGTGCAGGTGGCACATAAAAAGCACCATTTGGGCATGGCCATTGCCAGTACCACCAAACTGGCCCTCGTGCCGGTGGCACGTAAAAGCACCCACTACACTCTCGGAGTGGTTGGCGCTAGGAAGAGCATCCAGCTGTAGAAACTCTGCCAGATCAGATTGGAGTCTGGTTCGCCAGACCTCAGTCAAATCATCCAACCCACGCTAGCATGGAAAGCGGATGTTAAATGATGATGATGATGATGATGATGTCACTTAAACTGTTGTTGGTATTGGTGCTGATGTCAGTGTTGGTTTGGGGAGTAGGTCATTTGAGAGAAGCTTGCTCTTCTAAGAGTGTTGGTAGCAAACTCTGCTGTGCAGTCTTGGCAATGTATTAGTTTACTGTCGTTCTTGTTGCAGTAGGTGTGATGTTGGTTGGCATCAGGTGGAGAGAGGCTTTTTCATTTATATTGCCTGAAAGCAGGAAACTTGTTGATGGGTGGTGTTCCTGTCTTTTCTGCATTCTACCACCACTGTTAGGGGTTCCTCTTCTCTCTGTGTAAATGTCATGGATACTTTGGAAATTTTCTGCTCTGAACAGTATTTCCACTGTTGATCAGTTTCTAGCTGGGAGGATCTAATGGTAAATATTTCACCATATTCACCCAATATCATGGTAAAATATTAGATGCTTAATTTGAGAAACACGTTAGAAGATGTTAGTTTATATATGTTCCCAGGTAGGTAGGTATTAATACTTTTTTGAAGAGCATGTATTTATGGCTATTTTCTTAAACCTCTCTTCCATATGACTGAGCTACTCCTGTACCAAACTCTTTTCCTCTCCTCACATGCAATATTGAACCCCAAACATCTTTCAAGCATGGAATCGAATTCGGAATCTTGCGGTTAGTAGCCCGTGCTCTTAACCACTACGCCATATGCCCGTAGGCATAGTGACCTGAACACTAACAATAATAATAATAATAATGAGTTCAAATTTCTTCTACAAGGGCAGCTTGGAGGAGGGGATTAAGTTGATTACATTGGCCCCAGTGCATAACTGGTACTTATTTAATAACAATAAGAATAATAGTAACATCGAAAAAAAAAATCTTTCAAGCATTTCTCAACCTATGCTGGGGTCGGATTGTTTATAATTTTTTATCTTTTTGTTGATGCATTTAAAGATTAGGTTTCTTTTGCTAATCATTTTCTTCTTGACTGGTGGTATTGTTTAATCAGGCAGTATTTGTATTTTCCTTTTCCTGAAATTATTGTCGAGAGTAAGTTCTACTAATCGTTGCTGTAAATTTTTATCGAAAGACCTGGCATTGTTTGTGTTGCTTTTGTTGAACATTTTTGCTTTTATTTTAATATTTATCCTCGATGTTGTTTTTGATATCATTCACGTGTTTTGTCAACAGCAACGCTGCTTTGCGCTTCTATCTCACTTTCTTCATATCGTCGACGTTACTCACATCTATTCCCCCCCCCACTATTATTATTGTTTTCATTGTCGAAAGATTGACAGTAAATAAACTTACAGTACTAGAGCAACATTTATATCGAATAAGAATAACAAGTGCTTTCTACTGTAGGCAGAGGCCTGAAATGATGGAGTTAGTCGATTCCATCGACCCCAGTGCGTAACTGGTACTTATTTCATAGACCCCGAAAGGATGAAAGACAAAGTCGACCTCGGCAGAATTTGAACTCAGAACGAATAATAATAATGGAAATACTACTGCAGAATGAGCTACTTTATTTCATAGAAATTTGCCATAGAGGCATTACAAAGAGTAGCTTGCGGCTAAATATAGACATTAATGAGGCGGATACGAGAAAAAGCAAAAAAAGTTATACAAAATACTTCAGTGAAATAAATGTTCCTTTTGTCTTTGTGTATTGAGTATTAGGTCAAATATTCCTTTATTACGTAATTTGCTTGTATAACCAAATATAGAGCGAACATTGTTGTTACCTGTTTATTGAACAGAGAAGAAGAAAAAAAACAACTAAAAAAACTGTGACTTTTTAATAAATTCGCATTCCAAAATTCAGTTTCGTCAACTCGTTTTATTTAAAAGATGTCAATTAATGACACAAGGGACATCACTCTAGTAGTCTTTTTCTCTCGCCCGACACACACCGTGTTGATTGCTAAGGTGAATGTCAGTTTCACTCCGTGACCCTGGAGCTCCAAGTACGCACATGGTCAGACGGTAAGGTTACCATGTTTCAAGGGAAATAAATAGGAAACTTATAAACGGAGTGTGACATAATAACCTTCGCTTATTTGCGGTAAGTCAGTATTTTACCTGCTTCTTTCCTCGTCCGTACCAAATGTTTTCTTATCTGTCAAAAGATAAAATTGTTCCGGGAGAAAAATCTAATGAGTATTTATTATTATTATTATTATTATCTTATATTTAGTTTAACAACCTTGTGGGGAATTTAGTTAGCAGATGATGTTTAAATTTCGGGAGATTCGTACAGAAATGAAAAACACGTGTAGAAATGTTTTGCTTTAAAATATTATTTCACGCACTATAAAATAATTACGTCCATATATTCACTCGACGTTCTGAAAATACCTGTGTTTTAACAAAGGTAGAAAATATATTTTGAAATAGACAAAAGTTACATTCAGATGCACTTAATCTTTTACGTAGTATATTTTTAACGTTGCTCTAGAGGAATAATTGATCTTTTTCGGCGATAATCTTAATCTTGTATATTTTACATAAACACAGGTGTGAGGTGCTCTTGGGTATAAAGAGGGAACCACTTCTTATTAAACAAAAAACAATATGAGTTTCTCCTTTGTTATATGAAGTCACGATTACCATTACCTTAAACAAAATTAAAACGCGAACAAATCCGACTTCGATTCTTGACCAGAACGAATTCACTAGTTGCGAAATATACGGTTATTATTAATAATTCATCCGTTATGAATTAATGTTTACTAATCTATATTGATTTCAAGATTGACAGAAGGTCATAAATTAGTATGATATTGAAAAGGTTAATTACATTGACAATTAAGTATATTTTTTGGTATATATTTTATCAATACCCGAAAGAATGATTGGCTGAAAATACCAATTCCAGCTATATTTCAACGCCGTTTACATCAACAGCTTATTCTTTATTAAATGATATAAAGTACTCAAATAACTCCGATTTAATTGGCCAGCTTAATCAGGTTGTTTAGCAATAAGGTAAATCAGTTTGGGCATTCCTATAATAATAATAATAATATAATAATGAAATTATTGTATACAGTGCTCAGGTGCGCCACAACTTGTCAGAACTATAATCAGAAATGATCTAGCACGTTAAAAGCCATGATTTTTCCTTTTTCTTTTCAGATTTGTAACGTTACGATGATTAAAACATACAGATCCGAAGAAATAAAGGTTCCTGGCACACTTGATTCTAAAGATTAGTTCGAAGTGCCTATAGGTATACCGTCTGATCCAGCAAACCTAGATATAAGGTGTTGCAGCTGTCACCATTCCGTATTCGGCGGACTTTCGGAATAGAAGGTATTTTAATTGCGAATTACATTCTTTAGAATGTGGGATATTATAAAAGGACTAAAAATATCGCTCCCGCCTCTAAAAGAATATCCATTTTATTCGTGACAGCTATTCTGAAAGTCCGCCTCGTATTTTTATTTTAGATTTATTGCGGTAAACAGGCATGTTAACCGTATCTACTATATATGCCCCCCCTCGACTTTGTTTCCCCATAACTTTTTAAAAAAAGGTACATATTAATGAAATTTTCTACAAATATCATTAATATGGTGTAGATTATGATTATATGGGAATTTAAGGCAGAAAAAATTGATAGGGATGCACACACATGTTGAAAGAATGAAATGAAACTTGAAATTTTGAAAAAAAAATACGTTATACGTGCCGGTCTATATATGCGCATCTACCAGTTTAAAAAAAGTATCTTTTTACATTAAATTCTTATATAATCATAATCAACACCATCCAACATTAAAAAGTATCTATTTTTCTGAAAGTTATGAGGAAACAAATTCAGTGTTTATCTCATACAGAGTATGGGATAAATATACTCTTGGATGGAAGCACTCCGTCGGTTACGACGACGAGGGTTCCGGTTGATCCGATCAACGGAACAGCCTGGTCGTGAAATTAACGTGTAAGTGGCTGAGCACTCCACAGACACGTGTACCCTTAACGTAGTTCTCGGGGATATTCAGCGTGACACAGAGAGTGACAAGGCCGGCCCTTTGAAATACAGGTACAACAGAAACAGGAAGTAAGAGTGAGAGAAAGTTGTGATGAAAGAGTACAGCAGGGATCACCACCATCCCCTGCCGGAGCTTCGTGGAGCTTTAGGTGTTTTCGCTCAATAAACACTCACAACGCCCGGTCTGGGAATCGAAACCGCGAGTCCGCTGCCCTAACCACTGGGCCATTGCACCTCCACTAAATATACTCTTACTATCCCATACAGGGTAATACTCGATAACATAGTATTCAAAAACTCTGCTTTACATGCACTGCTTTACGTGTAATGATTGAAAAAAATCTTTAAAACGACACGTTGAAACGTGCCTTGAACGGCCTTGTTACTTCACCAACCATTTCAATGGAACACTATTAGTGCAGTAGTGGGGTGTATCCGACCCCGCATATTATTTATCTTTTATGTTTTATTTGTTTCAGTCATGAGACTGTGGCCATGCTGGAGCACTCCCTTCAATAGTTTTAGTTGAACAAAACGACCCTAGTACATATTTTTTAGGCTCGTACTTATTCTGACGGTCTCTTTCGCCGAGCCTCAATGTTGCGTGGATGCAAATAAACCAACTCTAGTTGTCACATAACCATATATATATATATATATGTATATATATATATATATATATATATATATATTACGGAGATGTACTTGCATAGCGAGTGACCTGATCTGAGATTGTGTGCTGGAACGAAAACAATTGCAGCGTGGAAGGTGTTTATAAGCCATTTAAGAAACGCACAAAAACCGTTAGATTCACTTCAACATTTAAATTTAATTTGTCAAAATATTTTCGTCGCTTTGAGACCGCGACCTGTTCACTGACAAAAAGATGCAGCACGGAGTTTTGTCAGTGAACAGGTCACGGTCTCAAAGCGACGAAACTATTTTGACAAATTAAACTTAAATGTTGAAGTGAATCGAACGGTTTTTGTGCGTTTCTTAACTGGCTTATAAACACCTACGCTGTAGTCGGCGTGAAGTGGAGGAATTGATGTGTGGTGTGTATGTGAAGTTGTTTTATTAGTGTGTGTGAAAAGACAGAGAGAGAGATAATTGAAATTTTTTTTATTTACTTTTTTGTTATGAATGAATGTGTTATTGACAGAGAGAAAGAGTGAGAGGTTATGTATGTATGAATGGCTTCAGTGACACACACACATACGTACACCTATTGCATACGGTTTTTTGCATACTTGTGCGTGTGAGAGAAGGAGAGAGAGAGAGAAAGTATGTTATTTTGTTTTTGCTTGTTGAACATAGCAGACCGTTACATAAACATACATGCAAAAAAACATACATTTGTGTCTGTGTGTGTGTGTCACTAAAGCCATTCACACATACATACGTACATACATATATACATAACCTCTTTCTCGTTTTCTCTGTCAATCACTCACTACAAAAAGTAAATATAAAAAACTTCAGTTATTTTTCAATCACACACACACACCAGCACCATTGCTCTCTCTTTCTCTCTCTCTCTCTCTCTCTCTTCACTCTCCAAGAGCTGAAACAACTTCACACACACACACCACACTTTCTGTCTCAAACACATCAATTCCTCTGCTTCACGCCGACTTCAAAAGATAGTCCCTTGTTCTAATTGCATATTCGGAATCTCCGTCATCTAAAACATAACGGGAAAAAAATTTCCGAAAAAATTCAAAATTTTTCGGGGGGGGGGGGTTAATGCATTTTTCAAGGAGAGGTGCGAAACTGCATCGGCCCCCTTAATTGATTAAAAATAAGTAGTTTATATAAAAATTATATTCCCAGTTAACTAAATTAACAATTCTTTTGTCACCCACATTGACAATTCCAAAATATTTTTGAAATATGCGAAGATATTGAAATTATATACTTTCAGTGTGAGCTTGTTGCTTTTGAAAAGCTTTATAGACAACTAGCAGTATCGCCCGGCGTTGCTCGGGTTTGTAAGGGAAATAACTATATAAGCATTTTTAGAGTTATAGCCAAAAAATGCATTAAAAATGGGAAAAAAATTATGGTAAATTTTTTTTTAAAACCGTTGACTCATCGTAGACATTTTTAGAGGGTTACTTCCCTTATATAATAGCGAAAAAATGCATTAAAATGGGGGAAAATGATGGTAAATTTTTTTTTAAATCGTAGACGCGCGCTAACACTCAGAAGGGCTAGATATGAATCACGACTATAAGATACCCGGTTTTGGTTAAACTGCACCGCAAAATGTGGGAGTAGTTAGGAATCTAAATCGTAGGAGACAGACACACAACTTGACTTTTATATATAAAGATTAGAGGTGCAGACCTGGTTGTTTGGTAAGAAGCTTGCTTCCCAACCACATTGTTCCGGGTTCAGTCCCACTGTGTGGCACCTCTACCAAAGTTTCGTCTGCCAAAGTGAATTTGGTAGACGAAACTGAAAGAAGCCCATCGTGTGTGTGTGTGTGTCTATATATATATATATATATATATATATATATAGATATCTTTAATGGTAATTGTTCAGTTTGGTTAGATTTTTTAAAAAAATATTAAAGGGGAGATAAGTCAACTTACTTTTTACACAACATAAACACTGACATAATATGACTTCTCTCAAAAAATGAATGGTAACGAACAGATTTGCTCCTTTTACAACGCCTGCAGTGCCATAATTTTCCATCAGTAACATCACTGAGTAGTAAGACCACATGGTGATTACAATTTTCACAGGTGTTCATATTTGAACACCAATGAAAAATGCGGATCCATACTAACAATATTCTTTAAAAATTAAACCTGGAAAAGTAATAAAAAAAAAAAAATCAAATCAAAGGAGCTGTCCGTCTCTTCTCTTCTCTATCCTCCCTCGCTCCGTGTGACTCCGGATCTCTTAGACGTTGAGAGAGAAGCACCCCCGATAATCAACTAAACTAGCCCAATGCCCCAGAATACTTGAGACTGGCCTTCACTTCTGATAACATCAGAAAGACTGGCTAAAATTTCCCAAATTTAATTTTAGATAACATCAGATTCTTTTATTTTGTTTTTGGATTTGGTTTGCAAGATTCTTTATGTGAGTCCATGTGTTGAAGCATACTCTGTTGTCTGCTTTTTTATTTTTCTAAAAAATAAAAGCAATAAGTGCAAATTTTACTGGTGAGTGTGTTAAATTATAAGGCACTAAAAGAAAATGACTCCTCAGACATATCAGATTCTTTAATTTACACGATAATCAAAATTCACAGTTGCATTGATACACCAAAATTGAAAACCAATCTGAGCAAAATTAAAGGTGTTTCATTTTGCAAATGAAGAAGACTAGATCCGCCTTTTGTAGCTATATTAATATAACTGTTTTGAAATAATAGTCGTTTGATGTCTTTGCTTTTCGCATGCCTTAAACCCCACTTTGTGTTCTTATACATAAATAAAATGATTTCCATGTTCTGTTTGAATTTTCTTTTTTAAATCCAAAGGGCACACAACCTCCCAACATTTTTGTCCATTTATCAGTGTCTTTCCCTCTTCCTCTGACCATACTTTGTCTCCCCTCCCTCTTTGTCTTCCTTGTTTTCATTGTAATTTAATTTTTCTGCTTTGTTCTCCATGCTACTTACTAATTTTCCATTTCCTTCTGTCTCTCCATGCTACTTGCTCATTTTTCCACTCTCTCTATATTCCTTTCTCTCTCTCTCTCTTCTTTACCTACACTATTTCACCTCCCTCCTCTCTCTCTCTCTCCTGTCCTCTCCTGTGCTCAACACCAGTGCAGCCAATCCCAGAATTCTTACTTTCCACTTTGTTGTTTCATTTGAAAAGTTCAGTGAAGATAAGACTCCCTTCTGTTCTCCCATGCTATATTGCTTTGTGAGTATCATTTTCTCATGTTCCTAACCAAAACGTTAATGTCTCTTTATATGTTTACTTGTGTAATTGTGTATATGAGTGAATGTACACTAGCACTATGACCCGGCGTTGCCAGGTCATAGTGCTAGTGCATGCATATACAGCTGCGTGCGTGCGCACATACACGCGAGTACTGTCCAAATCTCCGACCAATCACATACAACTAGCTGGCATTCAATTGGCGTATCAAGTTTCGGGCATTTTGATTGGGTTTTAGATAGAAAATTCACCAAAAAGTCACTTGACAACCAGTGTTGGTATGTTTACATCCTTGTAACTTAGTGGTTCAGCAAAGGAAACCAGCAGAATGGTACCAAGCTTTACAAAACAAAAACAAAAAAGTACTGGGGTTGATAAGTCCAACTAAAATTCTTCAAGGCTACACATTTGTAGCAGCAGAGCTGTGAGCTTTCAAGACCTGGAGAGAGCCCTGGATCTTCAAGCTATGGTCAACATGAGGTCATAGTAGAAGACACTTGTCCTAGGTGCCACACAGTGGGACTGAACCTGGAACCATGTAGTTGGGAAGCAAACTTCTTACCACAGAGCCACACCTAGGAACAATTTTAAAATTGTAAAAAATAGGTCGCAGTAACTCAAACAGAAAAGATTGCACAATTGTAAGCTACGTTGCTTAAAATATCATGCATACGAAGAAATTAGTTTTGTGGTGCTCAAGATAATTTCCAACTCCATTCTACAGACTGACTCAGTCTTTTTTTTCTTTCTCCACTTCAAGAAAATTTAGGATTCAGTCCCACTACTCTACCCCCAGGATTTGGAAGATGGAAACTGTGAGGAAGCTCATCAAATATATATGTATATATCTATGTTCATGTATCTTTGTGTTTGTCTCCCACCACCACTTGACAGACAACCAGTGTTGGTTTGTTTACATTCCCATAACTTAATGACTTGACAAAATGGGACTGATAGATTAAGTGACAGGTTTTTAAAAAATAAAAGGCAGCGAGCTGGCAGAAACGTTAGCACGCCGGACGAAATGCGTAGCCGTATTTTGTCTGCCGTTACGTTCTGGGTTCAAATTCCGCCGAGGTCGACTTTGCCTTTCATCCTTTCGGGGTCGATTAAATAAGTACCAGTTACGCACTGGGGTCGATATAATCGACTTAATCCATTTGTCTGTCCTTGTTTGTCCCCTCTGTGTTTAGCCCCTTGTGAGTAGTAAAGAAATAGGTTTTTAAAAAATAAATACTGGGGTGATTCGTCCAAATAAAACCTGTGATGGTGGTGCCCCAGCATGGCTGCAGTCCAATGACTGAAGTAAAAGATTAAAGAAGAGATGCTTTTGTATTGTATTCTTGTTCTTGAATCAAGCAATACAATTGTTAATTATAAATTTTAAACAATTGCATATGTTATACAAAAGGGCAAGTGTAGCTCTGAGCCAACCAAGGCCTTGTGAGTGGATTTAGTAGGCGGAAAGTGAAAGAAGCACATCCTGTATATGTATATACTGTATATATATATATATATATATATATATATATATATATATATATATATATATATATCTGTGTGTGTTTGTCCCTGACAGCTGTGTTTGTGTTACAAGTAAAAGATATAAGTACATACTCTGTTGTTTATTGTTTTTTATAGACAAAATTATACATTCTGTTATCCTGTTTGTACTCCATTATTTTCTACTTTGTTGAAAAGTTGCCAATTGAAGTAAACAAACTTATATTTTCATTGTTTTATGACTTCTCAATCCAAAGAAGCGGCCCTTGGAAGATTCGAAACTGGAAACTGTTTTAGGGACACAACTAAATAATTATTTTGTTCTGTTTTCTCAATGTTCCTACTGCTCTGATATATTTCTGTATTGTCTTGGTGGAAATACCAGACAGGGCAGTAATTTACTGATTAAATTACATCAGATATATTTACCTGGTAACTTGCACTGAATTACCTGGACTCTTTCTTTCTGTGTTGCCCTTTCTGCTCTCATTCAAGTTTTATTGTTCTCTGTTTTATGTTGTTTTTTCTTATCTTCATTCCCTTGCTCTCTTTTTTCTTCTATATTTGCCTATTTAACTGTCTTTTACTCTCTCCATCCTCCAACTACTTATCTGTATACCTACCTTTTTACCTATCACATCTGTCTATTGATTTAGCTCAACAGCTGTCTAATGGTCAAGTTAGCTTGGCAGCTATCCATCGCTACTCACCTTTTTTTCTTACTTTCTGTGATTTGCTTTAAATTGTTGACTCTATATTGTGAACTGGAATTATTGAAATAAAAAAAAAATGTGAGGTGGGGAGAAAATTCGAAATAATAGTTTAGTTGCTATGACAACTTCAAATTATTGTAGTAAGAAAATGTTTAGATTTCTGTCACTTCAGAATAGCTGTCTTTTGTTGATTGCTCTATATTTGTAGATATAGATTTACCTACATAGCGACCAGAATTTTTAAAAGCACTATCTTGATAGCTATATAGCACCAAATAAAAATGAAAAGGACACACACACACACACAAAAAAAAACCCCAGCCCCTAAGCATAAATTCACCTAAGTAGGTGTAAACAGCAAAACATTTCAATGCTGATTAGATTAACTTAATTACTTTTATTTCTACTCCATATTTTTGAAGATTCCCCATCAATTTCTCTTGATGTAGAAACTGCAGTTTCAACATGATTTCTATGGATCCAATTTTTCTTAACAGTTTACAATGTAATTTATAATCATAATACTTATTACTCCTTTCCTTAGGTTGTTATGCAAATTTGATTTCATAAACTACATGGGAATAAATATTCTCTCCACATTGGCATATATGCACGTGCTAAAATGTTTTAAAACTTATACAAATTTTCAAATGGATTTTTCCAAATTGAATCCCTATACAATGATACTTTGATCCAGACAGAAACTGCAGCTAATAACTGTCTATTATACATTTAAGAATATTTTTCCCACTGAAAATAATTTTTTTTTCAGAATCTTTAAATTTTCATTAAAATACTTTGCAAGGCCTATAATTCCAGGTTTTGTTTTGAGAATCTGTTACACTGAAAAAATTCATTGACTATAAAAGGTGAAAATTATCATGAAGATGCTCCAAAACTTCCACAACAAATTTCATGCTTTTGCCTCTTATACAACTTTCCACTTGCTCGATAGATTCACTCCACCAAACTGTTGTCAAACTTTATGCTCCTAACACTAGCTTAATGATAAGTTAATTTACTAAAGTCTTTATGTTTAAAATTAATTGAATGAAACACAGAGCATCTCAACAGAAATATGGTAACAAAAGGGTTAATGGTTGATTTACTTCATATATTTTAGCATAAAGTTCTTTATATTTTGCTTGATGAATTTGAAAACTAGCTGTGTTTCTTTTATCATGAAATCCAAATTTCTTGACAAATATTCAGTTGCAGGGAATAGTGTGTTAATATATCAAGTTTTTCTCAAAAAGGAAACGCACTGAATGTTTGCAGTGTAGTAGATTTAACTTAAGATACCTAAAAGCCATAGGTGGGACTTTACAGTGAAGTAAGGGGCTAGGTCTATTACTCAACAGCAGGTAGAGTTTGATGGGTTTCCCAAAGATCCTAACTTTTACTCTCAAGGTGTGGATTGATCTGAAGCTATGAGAGATGTGCCACACTGTCAGATTGAACCTAGAACATCTTGACTGCAAACTGCTAAAAAAAGACACATGCTCAGAGGTATCGGTAACAGATGAAAAGCATTCAGCAGCAGTGGTCATCATCATCATCATCGTTTAATGTCCACTTTACATGCTAGTATGGGTTGGATGGTTCGACTGGGGTCTGGGAGGCTGCACCAGACTCCAATCTTGATCTGGCAGTGTTTCTACAGCTGGATGCCCTTCCTAATGCCAACCACTCCGAGAGTGCAGTGGGTGCTTTTTATGTGCCACCTGCATGGAGGCCAGTCAAGGCGGCGCTGGCAATGGCCACATTTGGATGGTCCTTTTACGTGCCACCGGCACTGGTATCACAACTGCTATTTCCATTGATTTTTAATGGAATTGCTAAATGTAGATTTCTGTGTCTTTTCATATCATCAATGAGCAAGTATGTACTAAATTTTCTTTTTCCATTCTTGTTTTTTAGTTTTAATTTTCTGTACATTTTATTCTTTCCAGGTTCACTCACAATGCAAGCTGATGAAGTCCTACAACTCCTCAATAACTATGGAAAATACCCAAGAATTATCTACTTCTTACTCTGTTTTGTTATTTTACGTGGAGTTTTTTCTGTGTTCTCCATTATGTATATTGCTCCGACCACATCACACACATGCAAGTCTGATCGATGGAACTCTTCTAGTGTCTCGGTAGCCACTTCAGACTGTTCTGCATTTGTCTACAATGGAACTGACAATGTCACATACGAATGTATGGATTGGTCTTACGACAAATCTCCCGAAGAATCCATAATAGCACAGGTCAGGGTCTTTTATATGATTTCCATGTTTTATTTTGCTTTTGTTTTCTTACTAGCACTTGTGCTGGTGGCACATGAAACATTCAAGCAAGGACGTCGCCAGTGCCACTGGACTGGCTCCTGTGCAGGTGGCACGTAAAAAAGCACCATTTCGACGTGGCCGTTGCCAGTACCACCAGACTGGCACGTACAAACACCCACTACAATCTCGGAGTGGTTGGCGTTAGGAAGGGCATCCAGCTGTAGAAACTCTGCCAGATCAAACTGGAGCCTGGTTTGCCAGACCTCAGTCAAATCGTCCAACCCACGCTAGCATGGAAAGCGGGCGTTAAATGATGATGATGATGATGATTTTTCCATGCCAGCATGGTTCAATAATATATTATTGACACTTTGTTTACAGTTGAATGCCCTCCCTGTCACTAATCCTTGTCTGTTTCTTTTTTCTTTTTGCAAGTAAGGGATCTCTTATTCCACACATCTTCAAACACACAAAGCCATTAGGTTATTTGTTGATAGGGGAAATGACATCACCATTTGTAGGTCAATGATTTTCATAGAAGTGCAAATATAAAACAAATACATAGACATGTACATGCATACTTTCACATGCTGCACGCATATGTGTATATATATATATGTATCATCATCATCATTTAACGTCCACTTTCCATGCTGGCATGGGTTGAACGATTTGACTGAGGACTCGCGAACCAGATGGCTGCGTCAGGCTTCAATCTGATCTGGCAGAGTTTCTACAGCTGGATGCCCTTCCTAATGCCAACCACTCTGAGAGTGTAGTGTGTGCTTTTACGTACCACCGGCACGAGGGCTAGTCTGGCGGTACTGGCAACAGCCATGCTCGAAATGGTGTTTTTTACGTGCCACCTGTACAGGAGTCTGTCCAGCGGCACTGGCAACGATCTCGCTCGAATATATATATATATATATATATATGCACACACACATACTTATTTTTATGTTTCCTCTTGACATTGTATGCTAATTGTTAATAAACGTTATCATACAAATGGTGTTGTTAGTTTGCAATCTTCCATGAAGTGTGTCCAGCTTTTGGGCCCTTCATGTTTCAAGGATAAGAGGTAGTATTTCACCCATCTGGAAATGGGTGAAGGTTGGTGACAGGAAGAGCATTCAACTCTAGTAAATCTCCCTTAACTGTATCGAAAAGTAGACATTAAAAAACCAATGATTTTTGCACACACATACATTCAACAATAAAATAGATGTAAAATAGTTTGGGTTGGGATCAATATATTGTCATTGGAAAATTGTGAAGAATTAATTTTATTATGCGGTTTGCTTATGTTTTTATTATTTATTTCATAACATCTGGGTTTTTTTATTTTCTTTTTCAGTGGGACTTGGTGTGTGATCAAGAGTACATCATTCACCTCTCAACAGCCATCTACATGGTTGGGAATCTCTTTGGATGCCTAATTTTAATGCCATTCGCTGACAAGTTTGGTCGAAAGTTAATACTTAATTTTCTTCTTAGTATCCAACTGATTCTAAATTTTTCCTTAATCTTCAGTAACTCCATTATAACATTCACCATTCTACGGTTTTTCATTGGTGCTGCTAACATTGTGAGTGACATTTGATTCCAAATTTATTTTCTTGCAGCATTTTCACATCTTTACATCTACCATTGTGGGAGTATAGTCTAACAGTTAGTGTGTTGGGTTTTTTGATCATGAGGTCACAGGTTCAATACTTTGGGTGGATAGCAGGTGGTGTCCTTGAGCCAAGACACTTCATTTCACATTGCTCCATTCTGCTCAGCTGAAATGAATACCTATTTCTTTACTACCCACAAGGGGCTAAACACAGAGAGGACAAACAAGGACAGACAAACGGATTAAGTCGATTATATCGACCCCAGTGTGTAACTGGTACTTATTTAATCGACCCCGAAAGGATGAAAGGCAAAGTCGACCTCGGTGGAATTTGAACTCAGAATGTAGCGGCAGACGAAATACCGCTAAGCATTTCACCCGGCGTGCTAACAATTCTGTCAGCTCGCCGCCTTGAATACCAGTTAAATGCTGGTTGCCACCTGTCCTCTTTTTTCAACTGTTACATCCTTATTCCAAAGGTGAGAGGGCTGACAAGGTGTCTGTTTCTACCTGCATCTACACAGGCAACTGTAACAACTAGCAAAACCATGGTTATTGCTACTTAGTGATACTCACTCGCTAGTGACTGATAGCTTTTGACCACTGCCGTCACTTATACATTTCCTTTATTTCCTGTTCATTCATACAATCATTTATGAGTTTCACAGTTATTTAACCAGCAATTGTTATGTATAGATGTTTGGTTAAGAAGTTTCCTTCCCAAACACATGGTTTTATATTCAATCCCACTGCATGGCACCCTCGGTGAGTGTCTTCTACTATAGTCTTTAGTTTACCAAAGCTTTGTGAGTGGATTTCATAGGTAGAAATTAAAAGAAGCCTGTTGTGTGTGTGTATGTATATCACCGTGACCGACCAGGCTATCAGATGTTGCTACACATCGCTGGTCACAATGTGTCTTGGTATTGTTTTAGCCTTCAAATGACACCACCCTGCGGGCTAAGCGAGCAGGCCAACAGAAGAAAGAGTGAGAGAAAGTTGTGGCGAAAGAGTACAGCAGGGATTGCCACCACCCCCTGCCGGAACTTTGTGGGGCTTTAGGTGTTTTCGCTCAATAAACACTCACAACGCCTGGTCTGGGAATCGAAACCGCGAGTCCGCTGCCCTAGCCACTGGGCCATCGCGTCTCCACGTGTATGTATATGTGTATGTGTATACATAATTAAAGCACATAGATGCAAAACAAGATGCAAAATGATACTTGAATACCAAAGGAAAGTAATATACTATGTCATTAAAACTGAAAAGTTATTGTCCCCATTCTTTTAAAATTATGTGTGTGTAATTCATAAATACTTCCTTAGTGTTCTCTAACCATTCATCTTACATATTGTCACTTTTATTCTTCTCCATTTTCCAGACAATAGCTTTGTTAGCCTACTGTATGTTATCTGAAGTCTTGCCTTCAACTCACCGAACATTACGTGTAATTGGTGCTTCTTCATTTTGGTCGCTCGGCATCATGTCCCTGGCTCTATTTGGTTCTCTCATTTCTGACTGGAAGATTCTGCAAATTGTTCTTTCATTACCAAATCTTGTTGTGATTTTCTTGTGCTGGTAAGGGAAATTTTTTGAAACATTTATTTATGTGTTAATGTGTGAAAATATATTTTCAGGTGTGTGATATTGATGCTTTTAAATATTTCCTATGTTTTCTCTGTGTGTGTGTGTGTGTGATGCTTTCATATGTTCTATGCCTGTGTATTTGTGTGATGTTCTCGTGTGTGTGTGTGTGTGAGATCGTTTCTCCGTCCTTGTTTCGTATACATTCAAAGCTTTTTTCAAGGAATCTAATGCTCTTAGCTTAGTTTTTCCTTGGGGCTGGCCAGATTGGAGCAACTCAAGATTAATCAGCCGAAATTGCAAGGATGATCCGGTTCATGACTGAAGATTAAAGGCTTCGAATGACCCATCCGTGTTTTTTGTATCGTCTTCTGGATGTTTTGTGTTCTTGTCCCATTTTGTATTTATATATATATATATATATATATATGCTTTCAAGAGGCAGAGCCTCATAAAAGCTATGACAACAGGCAGGTGACAAGTGGTGAGATGCTGTGCTGAAGAAGATTTGCCCAATCCCAGCAAATATGGGAAAAGCAGATGTAAAAGTGATGATGGTGATGATGCTGATATGTGTATGTGTTACAATTGCGTGTTTGTGTTTTGCATTCCTATATTGACATGTTTCACTTGCAATGTCTTCATATTCTGATAGAAATGTCTATTTTGTACTGTGCTACTAGTTTCACATGCAACTAGTGGAGGCACAAATAGTGAGTTGATGAGAGTTTATTTGCCTGGAATGAGAGTACAATTTAAACTAAACACCTATTTCTTGGTGATGCAATGGTACTACTAATGGTTTAAAAATTTTGGCACAGGGCTAACAATTTCAGGGGATAGGGTAGGTCAATTACATTAATCCCAGTGCACAACTGGTACTTACTTCATCAACCCTGAAAGGATGAAAGGCAAAGTTGACCTTGGTGAAATTTGAACTCAGAATGTGAAGACGGATGAAATGTTGCTAAGCATTTTGCCTGGCATGCTAACAATTCTGCCAGCACGCTGCCTTTTTGGTGAATTGTAATAATGAGTACAGGGTGACAGATTTCTGGGGGAGGGGTGAACTCAAGGAAATTGACCCTGATATTTAACTGGTATTTTATATATATTAGAGAGATCTAGAAGAGTGAAAAGTCCTAGGACAATGTATATGTCTAGAAATCCAGGCAGTTTGTTCAATACCCTAACTACTCTATCATTTCAATAATAATAACCCTTTCTACTGGAAGCACAAGGCCTCAAATTTAGGGGAAGGGATTAAGTCGATTACATTGACCCCAGTGCATAATCGACACCGAAAGAATGAAAGGCAAAGTCAACCTTAGCAGAATCTGAACTCAGAAGATGTATGAAATGCTGCTGACCATTTTGTCTGGTATGCTGACAATTCTGCTAGCTTGCTACCCTCAATGCAATAATCATAATAATTGTTTCTAATTTAGGCACCACAAGGCAAGCAATTTTGAGGAGAGGCAGGGTCAGTCAATGCTATCAACTCTGGTGGGATGAAAGGCTAAGTTGACCACGGTGGGATTGATCTCAGAATGTAAAGAGCTGAAACAAAAATACTACAGGGCATTCAGCTGAATGCTCTAATATAATTTATCAATATGAATATATTTTTTAATACTCTTTAATTCTTTTTTTTTTCTCTAGGCTCCTTCCTGAGTCAATATCCTGGTTATTTACTCACAAAAAATTTGAAAAAATCATGGAAATTTTAAACTGTGCTGCAAAATGGGACAAAAAACAACTACCCGGTGATTTTAATTTAGAAACCTTGCAACATTCTCAAAACCATGATTTATTGCTGAATGATGTTAAAGTGAAAAATGATTTTCCTTCAAACAGCACACTGAATAAATCACAGGATAGCAGCTATGAACCAAATAGCTACCAAAGCAAGAATTCAATAAAAGACTCTCAAGAACAACCAACAGAATCTACAGAAAACCCTTGTGCTAAACCTGGAAATGGTAACAAAGACATCGCAGAGAATGACACTTGGCAGTATACGGAACTGGTACCACAGACTAATTTAAACAAAAACTTTGAACTGAAGACATTAAACATTAAGTCATTGTTTTCTACACCAAAAATGCTGGGATACACATTTATAATGTTTTATATATCGTAAGTCCACCTCATTTCTTCTACATTCTATACCTATGTCATGCTACTCTTAAGCAGCGAGAGAAAATTTTTTTTGTTTTATGCAGTTTGCACGTAAAAGAACCATCCGATCGTGGCCGTTGCCAGCGCCGCCTCGACTGGCACCTATGCTGGTGGCACGTAAAAAGCACCAACTGATCGTGGCCGCTGCCAGCCTTGCCTGGTACCTGTGTCGGTGGCACGTAAAAAGTACTCACTACACTCACGGAGTGGTTGGCATTAGGAAGGGCATCCAGCTGTAGAAATACTGCCAGATCAGACTGGTCCTGGTGCAACCTCCTGGCTCCCCAGACCCCAGTCGAACTGTCCAACCCATGCTAGCATGGAAAGCAGACGTTAAACGATGACGATGATGATTTAGACACAAGACTTTTTGGTCAAGGACTATAGGAGTGGGTGGGAGTAGCGACTGAATTAAGCCTTTTCCCATATGTGTATGTTTTACTTGTTTCAATCATTGGATTGCAGCCATATTGGGACACTGTCTTGAATTTTTTTCATTGAATGACTCAACCCCAATACTTTTTTTTTTAAGCCTGGTTTTTGTTCTCTCAGTCTCTTTTGTTGATCTAAGTTATGGGGACATAAGCACCATCACTGGTTGTCAAGCAATGGTGGTGGACAAACAGACACAAAGACACACGCACGTAGGCTGATATATATGTGTGCATACATACATACATACATATATATGCACGCTCACTCACAACAGTTTCTCTCTACCAAATCCACTCACAAGGCCAAGGCTATAGTAGAAGACACTTACCAAAAGTGCCGTGCAGTGGCACTATACCTTGAACCATGTGGTCAGGAAGCAAACTCCTTATTGCACAATTTTTTTTTTCCTTGACCCCTAAGACTCAGTAAGACTGGTTACCCAGTTTCTATGACATATAAATGACTGGGATCACAACATTCCAACATTCCCCTGAATAGGATGCTGGTACATTGCAAAGTTCAAGACCAGCAATTTTCAGGGGAGAGAGCAAATCAATTACAATGACCCCAGTACTTGACTGACCCTTTATCTTATTGATCCTCAAAGGGATGAAAGGCAAAGTTGTCCTTGGTGGGATTTGAACTGAGAATGTAAAGAGCCCTAAGATATGCTGCTTAGCATTTTGTCCAACTTGCTAATAACACAGCTAGCTTGCCAGTTTCCTATTATATTACTGGTACTTATTTTATTACCATCCTCCATCTTAGTTAGATGACTTAATCAGAGAATGACTGTGTTTGACTGAATTCAGAAGTTGACTTCATGAAACCTGTGAACATTTTGACCATTTCTGCCAATCCACTGATTGCTACAATGATGATAATTTCATACATTGGCACACACATTTTTTTGGGGGAGTGGGGGAGGTCATTCTCAATAAAATAGAATGAATGATAAAGTTGACCTTCACAAGATTTCAACTCAGAATGTAAAGGGCTGTAACTAAACGCAGCGAGGTATTCTGTCCAGCCCTCTGATGAACCTGCCGTTTCACTGCTGTTTTGCCTGACCCTTCAATAATTCTGCCATCCCATTGCTCTTTCTCTTCAATAACAATGATTTGTACATAAATGCAAGACCACAAACTGCAGCAAATGATGTCATTGACAAAATTAAATCTAGTATTTTGACTGATATTTTATCATCCCCAGGAAAATGAAAGGCAAAGCCAGTCATGATGAAACTTGAAATCAGAACATAAAATTTTATTAAATATTTTTCTCTACAACAACATTTAACAAAATTTCCAGCATAGTCACTGTGGGATGATGTCAGCAGCTGGGGAGCTGACCAGAACTTGGGGTTGACCGGAAGAGGACGGGGCAGGGGAGCATTGGGCCTTTTTGATCTGGGTAGCTGACAGTGCTGGACATGTGAGTGCTTTGACAAGATAAGGGGAAAGCAGCTGCTATTTTTAGAGTTCAGGTCGGGCCATGTGGAAGGGTGCGTTACCACCGGAGAGGTCTGCGTTGACAAAGAGAAGATAGGTGTCTTTACTTCAAATCTCCCGCGTACACCACAGTCACAAGGTCAAAAGTTTGAGTGTAGTTTTAGATATGCAAAAAGGTAGGACGCTTACAGTGAGAAAGTCTCTGATCATAGATCTGCTCAGTCAGGACTGACCTAGAGCTAAACAAAAGCAACAGTGTATGTGTGTGTGTGTGCATGCATGTGCACATATGCATATAGATATGCATATCTATAAAATTTTCTTTTATGTTTGTTTCCAGGACAGTAAACAGTTTAAGTTATTTCGGAATAATTCTCAGTACACCATCTCTGCCAGGAAACTTATCTTGGAATCTCTTCTGGACTGCAATCTCTGAGATATTTGCATATATCGTGACAATGTTGATATCAAACAAGTAAGTTATTTTCTCAAAATCCCTTAACCCTTTCGTTACTATGTTTCTGCAGAAATACGCCACCCTTGTTTCAGTTCATCATGAAAGTAATGAAGAATTCAGTAAAATAACCTTGTCTTTATTAAACTTGTGTTTGGAACATAAATTAACAGGAAATTTAGATGGGAGGTTTTAATTTTGATCACTTCAAATTTTCAAGGAGTTTGTATCATCACACCAGGCTGGTATCAAAAGGTTTTAACCCTTTTATTAGCATATTTCTGTTGAATTACTCTACTTTTTTACATAAAATAATCATATTGAAAATGTAATATTGTATTTCTATATCCAAGTGGTCAGTATTTTAACCCTTTAGTGTTCACATTATTCTGCCAAAATTAATGCTTTTTAATCCACATTGTTTTAAACTAATCATGCATTATCTTGTAGCTTTGAGATTTTGATGAGGTAGCTGTTAATTTTTAAAACGATATTGTAGGATTGGTGTGAGAGACCAGATCTAGCCAGTTTGAACATAAAACAGGCAGAATACTTTTGGCCAGATATGGCCAGTTTAAATGCTAAAGGGTTAATCTGTTTGTTTCAGTAGTAAAAACGTCCATTCTGTTCTCTTCCACAGATTAGGCTGCCGTTATCCCATGTCAGCAATGATGCTAATAGCTGGCTTTTCAAACTTGGTAGCATACGTTTTAATCACCTATTGTAAGTGATCCTCTTAGCCACTTTAATTTGAAGTATTTTCTAATGTGTGTGTGTAAAAAAAAAAAATATGACGATAGTTGTAATTGAGGTATTTTGTATTACTATAAATACAGGGTGTGTATTGTAGGAAAAAGCCATCAAGGTCTGATTCCTCATCTCTATTTCCAAATAATTCCAACTATTTTTCTTTATTTAGTTTCTCTTTGTAATTACCACCTTAAGTAACAGGTATATTCTGTTTCTATGTGTGTGTCAATGAATTCAAGTGATAATAAATAAAGAAAACAATCACTGTGTATAGTTAGTACAAGAAATAAAAGTTACCTGAGCGAATGAATAGACACACCTGTAAACCAAAATGTCATGGGGTTTTTCCCAATGACAGTGATTTTCCTACAGTACACACCCTGTCATCATCATCATCATCATCGTCGTTTAACGTCCGTTCTCCATGCTAGCATGGGTTGGACGGTTCGACCGGGGTTCTGGGAAGCCAGAAGGCTGCACCAGGCTCCAGTCTAATTTGGCAATGTTTCTACAGCTGGATGCCCTTCCTAACGCCAACCACTCCGTGAGTGTAGTGGGTGCTTTTTACGTGCCACCTGCACAGGTGCCAGGCGGGGCTGGCAACGGCCACGGTCAGATTGGTGTATTTTATGTGCCACCGGCACGGAAGCCAGTCGAGGCGGTGCTGGCATCGGCCACGAGTCGGATAGTGCTTTTTACGTACCACCAGACCAGGGATCCTGGCTGGTTCAATTCGATTTCGATTTCGCTTGCCCCAACATGTCTTCACAAGCAAAGGGGGTTGGCAAGGGTGCCTGTCGTACGGTCGCATTGGAGTATTTTACGTGCCACGGCCACGAGTCGGATAGTGCTTTTTACGTACCACCAGACCAGGGATCCTGGCTGGTTCAATTCGATTTCGATTTCGATTTATAGTAATACAAAATACCTCAATTACAACTTTTGTCATATTTTTTCCCTGATTACATTGCATCGTTATTATTATATGTAATTTTTTTACTTATGTAATTGATAAATTTTAACAAATTCTTAATTTGTCCCCATTATTTAATTGTATGTCTTTCACCCTTCCCTTGACTTTATATAAATCATTTACCCTGGCCAGCATGTCTTTGCAAGTTCTTTGTTTAATGTACTTTATTGTATCTTTCAAGGCATTGTGACAAATAAACAACCTCGCTGGGGTTGACTGTCTTTCATCCTCTCACGGTTGATAAAATAAGTTCCAGTTGAGCACCTGGGTCGATGTAATCGACTTACCCCTCCCTTGAAACTGCTGGTTGTGTACCAAAATTTGAAATCATTATTATTATAA
>NC_043013.1:17391517-17414017 GCF_006345805.1 Octopus sinensis
ATAGTTGCTCAAGTCAGCACTTTTTATGTTTGTAGATACAAGGCCTGTGGTGTATAGTGACATCTCAGACAAAGACACAGGCTGTGGAGTGGACTGGCAATAGAAATGTCTAGCAACAGTGTTTAGATAACACTAAAATCCATTTAACTGATCAAAGATCAGGAGTCAACTACACTCTTTTGCTCTACGACCATAGGGCTGTATTTAAGTGAATACATGGTGACATTTATCTGGCCAGTCTTGAAGCTACAATCAGTGTTACAACTGATAATGTGACTGGAATGCCAACTTCCAGAACTTGCTTGTTCTTGCCCCCCCCCCCTTTTTTTTGTTCAGCACTTCAGAACAGAAAGCTTTTACATAGCATTCGCTACCTAAAATGAGAAAACTTGCATGTCTTTCCTGCACTGGCAGTCTTATTTACCCTTGGCTTAATGCTCACAAGAAGGCACAGCTCCAGAATAGTCTTGTATACATTTTTTGCTCAATGATGTTTTGTTTGTGTGCAGGTGTTAATTTAGTTTCCACCAAGTACTCAGAATCATTTGATAAAAATTATTTTTCTCTGACCTGATCTGAGATCGTGTGCTGGAACGAAAACAATTGCAGCATGGAAGGTGTTTATAAGCCATTTAAGAAATACACAAAAACCGTTAGATTCACTTTAACATTTAAATTTAATTTGTCAAAATATTTTCGTTGCTTTGAGACCGCAGTCTGTTCACTGACAAAACTTCGTGCTGCATCTTTTGTCAGTGAACAGGTCGCGGTCTCATGGCGACGAAAATATTTTGACAAATTAAATTTAAAAGTTGAAGTGAATCTAACGGTTTTTGTGTGTTTCTTAAATGGTTTATAAACACCTTCCATACTACAATTAATTTTATATTGCACAAACTCTCAGTGTAAGGAATTTGGCATTTGATATATTATAACTTCTTTTATTCCAGAAGCAGCATTTTTAGATGGGGGGTATGCAAGAGTCTGCTTGAAAGGGAGAATTGGAGATTTACAAAGCCAAGGCACTCACAACATCCAAAAGACATTTGTTACAACATATATAAAGCATCACACATCTTGTACAAGGATACATATGGGCTCTCTGGTTGGTCCCTAATTGTTTTACACTTGAACATCAAATTACATAAATCCAAGTTATCACAAATGGTATCCAAAATGGGAAACTAGAATGAATCACATATATTCCCTCTAGATTTACATCTACATGCCTCACAACATCACTGTCATAGAAACTAGTCATCCATCATAATGAAGAACCACATTTACAAGAAAAACTTTCAAAAATTTCCACAGAAATCATCACATTAATATCTTCCATCTTTATCACAATTAAAATCACAGTCAAATTAACAAATGAAAATCTTTAAGAACAAACATACTTCATGAACACAACAAAATATTAAACATACTTCCTCTAGACATGAACTTTACCGAACGCACACTACCCACGTTAGGCCAGGCATGAATCAAATGTATTTAACTAAAAACCAGCCAATCATCACTTATACTTATATTACATAACTCTGAACATATATTCTGTACTTTTCCCTCTCTGGAGCACCCTGTCACCAGCTCAACACCATACACCTCTTTTGTTGCATACATACATACACTACTAGATATATGTTTCTTTACTACCCACAAGGGGACAAACAAGGACAGACAAACGGATTAAGTTGATTTCATCGACCCCCAGTGTGTAACTGGTACTTAATTTATCGACCCCAAAAGGATGAAAGGCAAAGTCAACCTTGGCGGAATTTGAACCCAGAACGTAATGGCAGACAAAATACTGCTAAGCATTTCGCCCGGCGAGCTAACGTTTCTGCCAGCTCGCCGCCTTCCAATAGGAGCACACAGCCAAGTTTTCCAACAGATGGGACCAGGTCTGGGAAGGGAATAGGAGGAACATTTAAGAGGAGGTTAACAACAGCTGTTATTTTTTTTTGTCTCAATACGTTTCTGAGTCGCTACTTGCTTTTACCATCAATTAATTCCTTGTTTTGTCCCTCGGTGAATCAAAATCCATGTGAAGATTTTCTTTACACGTCTAAAGCCATAAGATGTATAACTAAGTGTTTGAGTGTGCGTGTTTAGATGGGTACAGGGGGGAGGGGGGCAAGTTATGTAGAATGAAATGTCTTGTCTAAAAATAAGGACCAAAAATATAGAAATAACAGAAACCCAGTGACGTGGTAACAATTCGACATTGAGAGGAGCTGGTTGATTACATTGACCCCGTTGTTCAACTGGTCCTTATTTCATTAACTCTGAAAGGATGAATGGCAAAGTTGACCTCAATGGAATCTGAATTTGAGAGTAAAAAGCTGGAAGAAATGCCACCAAGCATTTTGTCTGGGTGCTGGCATAATGAATCATAGCACGAGAGATGTCATTTATTATTATTTTATATAAAAAAGAATGAAAATCATAATGTTTCAGATTTTGGCACAAAGCCAGCAATTTTAAGAGTTGCTGCTAATCAATTACACCAATTCCTAGACAGGTACTTTGTTACATCAAACCCCAGAGGAATGAAAGACAAAACTGATCTCAGTGGGATTTGAACACAGAATATAAATAGCTGGAACAAATACCGCAAAGCATTCTTACCAACACATTGCCAGTTCACTACCTTTAATAGTTACTGATTTAAGTAATAGGTCAGCAATTTTTGAGAGTGGGATTTAGTCTATACTGTTGGTTCCAGGACTTGATTGGTAGTGGGATTTGAAATCAGAATGTAAAAGATCATAAGTAAACATCACTAGGAATTTTGTGTGATGTTTTACAATTTCTCTTAAACCTATGTTCTCAATAATGATAATCCTTTCTACTAAAAGCACAAGGGCTGTAATTTTGGGAGAGTGGCTAGTTGATTATAAATCGACCTCAGTACTCAACTGGTACTTATTTTATCAACCCTGAAAGGATAAACGGCAAAGTCAACCTCAGCGGAATAATAATAATAAATGCCCTGACTCTGTACCAGGCAGTGGCTTTCATGGTTTCTCATCTTAAAAGATTGGAAGTGTTACCATGTACATTGTTTTGTCTTGGTATAAAAATATGGGTTACCGCAAATATTCTGTTCAATACCACAAATTTACTTGTCCGTTGTTTGACCAGTTGAGTATGTCCCTTAGTGGCTGATGATACGTGCACCTCTGATCATGAGCAGAAGTAGTGGGGGAGCATCACAGCTGTGTTGAGAGGAATTCTTTGGGGTTTGGATAATTCACCTCTGGAAACATGGGTATTTCGTTTGTTGTTCAATGCTTGAAATGAGGAGTAGATAAATAGCCGACAACTGATGAAGGGTCGTTCTTTGTGTTACTTGTTCTGTTTTCCATTTATTTCGTTGTTTGCGTATTGAACTCATTTGTTTCATATTTCATGTCGTTTACTGTTGGTGTACCCATATATGCATACATATATATATATATCCTTAAACAACCCTTATTCAGGGACCTTTTGAGTGGGATGGGCTACTTGACCTGAAGAAAATTCTAACTAGGCCCCACCTGCAAGGTCATGTGCTGTTAATCTTGATATGAGATCACCATGTTCCGCACATATGGTTGTGATGCATGTGCCTGGTGTACCCTTACCAGACAGGTAGTCATGATAGGTTTACTGGGCTTCGTATATTTTACCCCAGTGTCACTTTGATGGCATGCACTTCTCTCTCACTCAATAATAATAATATAATAAATAATAATGGTTTATGATTTAGGCAGCAATTTTGAGGGAAAAGAATCAGTTAATACTATTAATTTATCACTTAACTGGTACTCTATTTTACCAACCTTGGAGGGATGAAAGGCAAAGTTAACTCTGCAGGAACTGAACTCAGAACATAAACAAGGTATTTTGATCAATACTAATGATTCTGCCAGCTTGTTGCTTTTTTTTAATATATATATTTATATAATAATAATAGTAATAATAATAAAATTCAAATTTGGACTGTTGGGTCGATACTGAAGGCTTTTGACTGTTGTGTTAAAGGGGCAATTTAGAATGCGCACTCACTGTACTAGAAACCTGTTGTTTGTTGTGTAGGGCATTTCTGCAAGTCCTGGTACTTAACCAAGTTGACCATTGTCTTTTGGAGAAGACAGATAATGTGGAATAGAAAAAAACAAAACACAAGTAATTTGGACTGTTCAAAGATAATGTACAGTATGGGCTTTAAGAAAAAATGATATTAAAAAATAAAATGACAGCAAAAAATAATAAACAAATAAACAGTAACACAAAGAAATGAATGTTTTGAAAATATAACAATATTAGCTGTTGTTTAAACCCCAAAAATTAGATAAAATTTATGCAAAAGAAATGGACCCAAAATTGTTTTCAATAATAACCAACAACATTTAATATATTACAATTATATTGGTAAAAAAAAGAGACCTCGTTTTTGGATAGAAATTTTTTTGTATATATATATATTTATATATATATACACACACATACATACACAATCTTTTTTTCCTTTTCCAAAGAAATAGAATGTTTTCCATTTTAAAAACATTTTGTAATTAGCATTTCAACAATGTGTTATTATCATTTATTATTATTATAATTATTGAATTACACAGTAATGTTGCCAACAACTGTGTGATTCACACAGTAGCACATTTAATGTCAGTTAAATTCTTCCCCACCAAGACACTGCTTCATTGCAACTGGACCATGCAGAGTAAATAAGAGAAAAACGATGAGGTGTTGACCATTGCATACAAGTGATATGTTTCAACAAGATATGTAATGTATAATAGTGAATAAAAAAAAAATCATATAAAAAAAAAAGAAATATCAAAAGGATAATAGTCATTGAGACTGATAAAAATTTTCTTTTTAAAAACTGTGTAAGCCTTGAAAATTTCTTTGATGGTTTTTGGTTTGTCAAGACCAGAATAGATGTCATTATTAATTAAAGAATATTTTTAAAAGAATATATTTCATAAAATTAAAATAATTTAAATTTAGAAAAATAAGCTTTCCTCATTGTCTTTTGCATGGTTAATATTGTTCTTGTTTGCCCTGAAAGGCTGCCTGCAATGGAGCTCCAGAGAAGAATCAGATTTACCATGATCACTTTGATGGCAAGGAAGATTTATTTTTTCATCATTTCTGTCAGTTAAGGACATTAGAAAATTTGAATATCTACCCCATTACCTTGGAATTTAAAAAAAAAAAAGCATTCATCTTTGGACATTTTTTTTCTTTTTAATAATTCTTTGCAAACATTGCTCAGTAGTGATTCATGATGGTTAGCTCTGTGGGTGTGGGTAAAGTTGCAAGCTACAAAAGTTGTAGCAATGAATATGCTCAATAACATTTAACAGATTATATGAAAAAAAAAGATAACAGAAAAAATGATGACACTTTAAAAAATAAGGACAATTGTAGGCAAGGACATTGGCACCTAAACAAATACAAATAAAAAAAAAGAGCAACAAAAGCAGAAATTTTAGGAACAAAGGCAACAACAGCTGTACAGTTTTTGCTAGCATTGCAAGCCAGAGAGAATAGCTGAACACAGAGCAGCTTCAAGGAAAGAAAAAACATGGTAGAGGTATGTCACAAAAGACAGTGCCTCTTTACCAGAAAAATCACAGAAAGAGCAAGGAAGAAGAATAATTCTCAAAAAATGGAGAGGGCTTCTGTACAGCCTCAAGGAAAAAGTAAATGGAAACCTCATCTGATGTGAGTTCCATCAACCAAGGAAAGGTATATGAAAGTGATTGCTTGGTATTTAAGACCAAAAACACGGCAAGAAATCAGGTAGAGCTGATGCCCCATTCACCTGCCTGCAGGCTGGTTCTGCAATATATAAAGATGCTCATGGACAGAGTCATTGGTATGGATGTTCATCCCTGGCTTATTGTTACTTATATGGCACAATATAGGCAGTTAATGAACATGAAGGTTATACACAATAACATGTGGTTGGGTGGTGCATACATCAATATGCAGGTTTTGATGACCCTTAAAGATCACAAAGCTATCTTGGAATTATACTCGTTTGTGAGGGCAGAAATAAATTTAATGAAAATGATGGTAGTACTGGGAAAAAAGCATAGTTGCTACACATGTGGTAGTTAGAGTCACCTGAGAGTTTTCTTTTCTGATTTAGAAAAAAAATTGCAAAGGAGGAAAGTGGGCAATGGACAGCAATAGAGATAACAACAACTGGCCCCCAGGGGCGAGACCTTTAGCTACCACCCACACTGCACCACCAGTCACAACTTCAAGGATAGCTAGAAGAGAAGAAATCACAAACTGATTTCTAATTTAGACACAAAGCCAGCAATTTTGATTGAAGCATGTTAATCAATACTATCAACCCTAGTACTGGACTGGTATGCTATTTCAATGACCCTGGAAAGATGAAAAGCAAAGTTAACCTCAGCTGGATTTGAACTCAGAATGTAAAGGGTCAGAACAAGAACACAGGGCAATTTACCTGATGCTCTAACAATTCTGCCAATCTGTCACCCTTGAAATTAGTTATGATAATAAAGTCTTCAGCCCCCACCCAAACCTAATTCTAAAGATTGGGTTTAGGGGGCTGAATAACACCAAAATGTTACTGGTTCATATTCTATCAGTTCTGAAAAGAGATTGATACTTGTGAGATCTGAACACTGAATATAGTGAGATATAACTCAATTATACCACTCAGCATTTAATCTGATTCTCTACCATTAGTGCTGTTCTAATGTTAGGTACAACTAATTTTTAACAACTGAGTGGCCTATATATATATATATATATATATATTATATATATATATATATATATTAACATTTATCGCCAAGCTAATATGACAGTCCATAAATATAGGACGAAAGCTGTCGTTGATTAGCTCCAAGAGGCCATCAATAGAATCTACAATTCTATTGATGCTGTACTCAGTATCGATGAAGCTGTGAATTATCCAGTTGAATTTTTGAATAGTCTAACACCACCTGGCCTCCCACCTCAAGATTGAGGCACCAGTTATACTCCATCGAAACCTCAATCCACCAAACCTTTGCAATGGTACACAATTTATAATAAAGAAGATGATGCCAACAGGCTTGGAGACAACGATTTTGACTGGTAAAGCAAGCGCTGAGCCTATATTCATTCCTAAAATTCTACTTATTCCCTTGGATATGCCTTTCCAGTTCAAGTACCTGCAATTCCCATTGAAACTGAACTTTGCAATAAGCATTAACAAGGCCCAGGGGCAGTCGTTGAACATGGTAGGTTTAAACCTTGTGGAACCAGTTTTCTCCCATGGCGAACTTTATGTGGGATGCTCAAGAGCCAGCATTCCTAATCATTTGTTTATTTATGCCCCACAAAGAAAGACCAAAAATGCTGTTTAACAAGAAGTTCTGCAAACTTAATAAGATTCACCAAATCATCAGATATTTATTATTTACCTGTAATATTTGTAAGAGTTGTAAACGTATTGATAATCTACAAGTTATTTTGTTTTTAAACCTGTATGCAAATTTATTTGTATGGCTACTATAAAACTAAATGTCAGCCTGTTTCTACATTCATTGTAAATCTATTTCAACACTAGTGCCCCTGAGGGTAATATTCTCTGGGAATGCACAAAAGCCCTTTTCAGAGTTAATTACTTTGAATTGTTAGTATCTCATATCTGATTAGCCTGTTATTATGTAACATCTTTCACAATTTTGGTATACATACCTTATTGGTATTTCCTCCTAAGTTCTATATACTCTGGGAATGCATTAAAGCCCTTTTTGGGGCTACTTTAGTTGAATTCTTACTATCAGGTAACTAGTTTCATATTATTACATAACTGACTTCACAATTTTGGTATTCATAACTTATTGGGAGTTCCTAAAAACAAGATCCTATGTAAGACAGTTCGGTATTCTCTGTAAATGCACAAAAACCATTTTAAGGGCTACATACTTTGTATTACTGTTACTGGATTATTGAAACAATTTTGAGAACGGAACCAAGGGATAAGCCCACTTTTATGGGAATTACCGGGTATGTCAGCTAGTATATATATATATATATATATATATATATATATATTATAAAAAATTATATATATATATATGTATTATATATGTGTATATACACCACACACACACACACACACACAGATATATAAGAAAATTTCTATATGTAAATATTTCAACGAGAGACTTTACATACATATATATATTTACATACATGCATACATACATACATATGAGAGAGAGAGAGAGAGAGAGGGAAACAGACAGATAAATGTATACACACACTTGTGAATACATCTATCTCCCATAAATATATATATATATATATAGTATTTAATTGAAGCAGGAAATATTTCACAAGCTGTTACTCAGAGTTTTATATAACCAATCATTTGACAGTCATGAATATTTAGAAGAATCTAGATACTTGAGTCTGTCTGATCTGATGATTGGTTCTGTGAAACTTTTCAGATTTAATAAAATAATATTTTATTCTGCCATTGGTATTCAGATACTATTTTCTCCACCATGTTTTGCACGTATGTGCTTATGTAAATGTGTGTGTGTATGTGTGTGCTACATAACTTCTACAGGCCATAAAAGATTGCAAATATTTAGGAGGAGTTTTTATTTAGTGTGTATTGAGAAACACTGACCTGAAGTGTCAGTATCATTCTTTTTAAGGATTGTCAGGTGTGGTGACCCAAGTAACTTCTATGACTTTTGTGTGGCATATCTTATGTAATGTAACAAGTGTTTTGTAACAATTTTGAAGTCTGACTCAACTAATTTGAAATTTTCACTTCTTTCTTTCATTTGCTCATGATATCTTTCAATCACATTCTTTTATTTACTTTGTGCATGTGTGTGTGTGTGTAAATATACAGTGTAGCAGTATGTATATATGTACATATATTTCTTTACAACATACAAGGGGATAAACATAGAGTGGACAAACAAAGGGATTAAGTCGATTAGATCGACCCCAGTGCGTAACTGGTACTTAATTTATCGACCCCGAAAGGATGAAAGGCAAAATTGACCTTGGCGGAATTTGAACTCAGAACATAACGGTAGACGAAATACCACTAGACATTTCGCCCGGTGTGCTAACGTTTCTGCCAGCTCACCACCTTAGTATGTATATATGTACATAATACACACACACACATGTATGTATGTATGTATGAAATACATGTGTACTGTGTATTACATAAAGTGTAAATATATATATGTATTACAGTGTATTAAATACAGATCTGCATACTCTGTACAATATACATAATGTAATACATATATGTGTACACATGTATTACATACTTAGTATATAAATATGTATAATATGAACTAAATAATTGGTGTAAATAGATGAATGTATACTGTGTATAAGATATAGCTTTTTGTTAAATTATTGTTTTAGTGGTTTAATATTTCATAAGGCCCACTGCTAGAAAAAGGTTACCATATCTGGAGTGGAGGGAAATTTGGCTGCTATTGCTAGCAAGGCAAGTAAACTATATAAGGGCTCCATCATTGTCTTATCAACAAACTATAGATCAGGAGAAGGAGTTATACATCATTGATTTACTTGTATCAGACTGTGACTCCACCACCACCACCAACAACAATAACAACAACAACAAGGAGGTAGCCCAAAGCAATAAGGGAGTCTCTGTGTGATTGACCTGAAAGAAATAGCAGCCAAAATCTCTCTCTAACCATAACTGTCTTATAAATTGACACAGTGGGTAAAATTGTCTACAATACACAGGTCTGAAAGAATAGATGGAATGATCATGGTTAGAACAGCCTTTCATCATAAATATATATATATATATCTACTCCCATCAAGGATAACCTGGAGCCAAAAAAACCCCCCTCAACAACAACAATAACAGTTCCTACATGGTCCTCTGAAGATTTCAAATATATGAGACTCATTAAAAATGAGAATTTAGTGAAATAAAAATCAATGCATTTTCCCACTAACACTGTTGCCAGGGCGATACAAAAAAGCTTGTGCCAATATAAAAATTTCATAAAAGTTAGAAAAGAACAATAACATGAAAATGATAATAATAATAATAATAATAGTAATAATAATATTTCTTTACTACCCACAAGGGGCTAAACAAGGACAGACCAACGGATTAAGTCGATTACATTGACCCCAGTGTGCAACTGGTACTTAATTTATTGACCCCGAAAGGATGAAAGGCAAAGTCGACCTCGGTGGAATTTGAACTCAGAACGTAACGGCAGACGAAATACCACTAAGCATTTCGCCCGGTGCGCTAACGTTTCTGCCAGCTCGCCACCTAATAATAATTAATAATAATAATAATAATAATAATAATGATAATAATTTTTTCTGATTTAGGCACAAGGCCAGCAATTTTTGAAGGGTGGGGATCAGTCAATACCACCTAACTCCTGTTTTGATAGTTTCCAAAAAATGAAAGGCATAGTTGCCCTCAGTGGGATTTGAACTTGGAATGTAATTAAATGGAAAAAATACTCTAAAGCATGTTTTGCTCTAATGATTGTGCCATTGCAGCACCCAAACAATTTCAATAAATAATAATAATAATAATAATAACAATAGCAATAATAAAAATCCTTTCTAATTTTGGCACAAAGCCAGTAATTTCGAAGACAGGGCCAAGTCGATTATATCAGCCCCAGTACTTCTCTAGCTTTTTTTTGTTGACTTGAAATGTTGGAAGGCAAAGTCAATCTTGGTGGCATTTGAACTCAGGATGAAAAGTGCCGGATGAAAATGCTGCTAAGCATTTTGTTTGGCACAGTAACAATTCTGCCAGCTTGCCACTTGCATTTAAATAATAATAGTAATGACAATAATAAAACTATTCTAATAAGATTAACAATGGTTTTGCTGGACGGAACAAGACTGATATAACACTCTCTTGGACTTTGTAAATCTTATGGGGGAAAAAAAAATGATATTTTTGCAGATTTCTTCTTTTTTTTGTCTTTTGCAATAATCAGGTAATTATTGCTTGTTTACTCATCTGAGATGTAACTAGGTCAGAAATTGATACAAGAATTATACACACACACACATACCCATACATACGTCTACATAACAGCCCACTAACTATTCTAGCTGTATATATATATATATATATATATATAAACTATGGGTATAAACTGAACTGGTGAGTGTGTTAAATAATAAGGTACTAAAAGAGAATGACTCTCCCCAGACACAATACATACATACACACACACACACACACACACATTCATACACACACACATGATTACAGCATGGCCTCAGCCGGATGGCTGAAACAAGTAAAAGAGTAAAAGAGTATACCAATATTTGCAAAAATTGTAAAATGTGACTTTAAAATCATTGTGAATTGACAATGTATATATTTTAAAATGAAAATTATTTAATTTTAAATTTAGCAAATCTACTTTATCAATATATTATCTTTAAGTAGCTCCAGCACCTTCTGCATAGAGCAACCATCTCTGATGTTTATTTCACCTACAATTTTAAGTGTTTCTTACAAAAGAACAAGGCCTGACTTTCGGGGAAAGAAGGTTGTTGATTAAACTGACCCCAGTATTTGAATGACACTTTATTTTTATCAACCTCTCAGCAATTTTCTTTTCTTTAATCTTACTTATTTATCAGCCCAAAAGTGACCTCAACCTCAATGAGACTTGAACTTGGAATGTAAAGGAGTGAACAAAATGCTGCAAAATTTATTTCTTCTTCTGCAGTTTTAACGAGTATGCCAATCTACAATGAATATTGAAAACAGGCATGAAGTATGTCCGTTGAATTTAAGTGTTTCTTACAAAAGAACAAGGCCTGACTTTCGGGGAAAGAAGGTTGTTGATTAAACTGACCCCAGTATTTGAATGACACTTTATTTTTATCAACCTCTCAGCAATTTTCTTTTCTTTAATCTTACTTATTTTATCAGCCCATAAAAGTGACCTCAACCTCAATGAGACTTGAACTTGGAATGTAAAGGAGTGGAACAAAATGCTGCAAATTATTTCTTCTGCAGTTTTAACGATTCTGCCAATCTACAATGAATATTGAACAGGCAGGAAGGATGTCGTTGATTAGATTGACCCCCAGTATTTGACTGGTATGTATATTTATCAAACAAAGGGGGATTTAAACTTGGAATATAAAGTGGCAGAACTATAGATACAGCAAGGGGTTTTGTATGATACTCTAACAATCCTGCCTCCAAAACCACTGCACTACTACTACTACTGCTGCTGTTGATGATGATGATGATGATCATCATCATCATCATCGTTTCTGCTTTAGATACAAGGCCAGTAATCTTGAGGGTAGAGGGTTTGTTGATAATAGTGATCCCAGTTCATGAATGGTTCATTACTTTACCTAAAAATATGGTAGAAGACCGTGTTTTTTTCTTTTTTGTTTTGAGAGTCTGGAGGTTTGAATAATAATAATAATAATAATGATAATAGTCATGTGTTGAGAGGAATTTTTGGGGTTTGGATAATTCACCTCTGGAAACATTGGTGTTTTGTTCAACATCCTTAAACAACCCTTAATCAGGGAGCTTTTGAGCAGGACAGGCTACTCGACCAGAAGAAAATTCTAACTGGGTCCCACATGCAAGGTCATGTGCTGTTTATTTTGATATGAGATCATGTCGTGCACGTATGGTTGTGATGCTTGTGCCTGGTGTACCCTTATCAGATGGGTTGTCAAGATGGGTATACTGGGCTTCGTACATTTTATCCCAGTGTTACCTTGATGGCATGCACTGCTCTATCACTCTAGTAGTAGTAGTAGTAGTATGAAATATATGGGAATGTAATTTGGATAGTAGAAAAAACATAGCTGTGTTTGATAAAATATTACCACACCAGGCATTAGGACTTAATAAAAAAATATATCAGGGTAGAGCGAGTGTTTGTGAAAGAGAGAGAGAGAGATGAGAGAGAGATAGTTCTTTCTTTTATATATATATATATATATATATATATATATATATATATATATATCTATATATATATAATATATATATATATATATGGATATATATATATATATTATGTAAAGAAAGAATTTTAAATTCAAAAAGGAAAAAAAAAGTAAATGCATTTTATAATCTCCATCATCATCAACAACAAAATCATTTCACCATATTCACACACACTAAGTGATATAGACTTTACAAATAACCATGCATGTGTGTACCCTTACCTAGACACCATGTAGTGGTTGTAAATGAGCATCATTGTCATGCAAGTGAGGTTGTTCGTTTCCAGTCTTCTGTGAAAAACATATCTAGGTATGGGAAAATAAAACCTGGCTTATAAACAGGTGAGAAACTTGGTGACAAGAAGGACATCTGGTTGTAGAAATAAATTCCATCTGATCAATACAGATCATGATGATATATATATTGATGTTTATATGTTTATATATATATATATAATCAAAATAAGCAACAAGGATATCCAAGGTAGAGTAGTACAATCGTTTCATGCTACTTCATTTTATTAAGCAATGTAAGCATTACATCAAAACTGATGTAATACTTACATTGTTTAATAAAATGAAGTAGCATGAAACGATTGTACTACTCTACCTTGGATATCCTTATTGCTTATTTTGATTATAATCACCCCGTTTGATTTATATGGATAATACCATACCAAATTCTGGTGCCTTTAACTTAAGTACCATATTCATCTGAATCTAAATTTTGCTGAACTTATAATACCATACATTATATATATATATATATATATATATATATATATAATATACATATTGAGGTGGGGTGGGAAACCAAAGTCCAGTCAATCCCTTTTCTCCACTGTTTTGTTTTTTATGGCACTCACATGCACACACATGCAAATAGATTAATATTAAAAGCTATGTTTTAAATGATGCACATTTAAAGTTTGTAAACAATATTCTGAGAGCAAAAGTACCAATAAATCCACAGCATGAAATTGAACCACATACCTTTTGCTTGCCAGACAAACATTACCATTGACATTACAAAGGGCCCACAGATTTCCTCTTCATATCTGATACAAATGTCAAAAGTAATAATTCTCACACATTTTTTTTTATCCATTCACCTTTTATAAATTCATAATATCAAAAAATACACTTTTTTAATACTTTTTCTTTCTTTTTAATGGCCTTGTGAAAGAAGAACGGTCAGCACCCATGACCTCCAAGACTGCTGGGAGTGATGGAATATCGATGCTAACCATACTTCTTGATCCTTTTAGGTAGACCCATTGGAAGCCAATGCCTTCAGATGGGAGCCTGCCACAAAATAGAGCAGCCTTTGGTGGCGCCATTATTCTTTACTTAGGGACCTTTTATGTGAAGAGAGAATACAAATTTCTCATAAAATGAAAAAAAAAAAAAAAATTGGTGTGGCATATTTAGTTATTCATTATAATTTTTTCTCTTTAGCAGGGTTGGACAAATGCAACAATGAACTCATGGACAAATAAATATTACAAGAGTTGAAACTGTAGAAAGAAGAACATGCAATAAGAAGGGGCGTGTTTCATCTGGGCTTGTAATTAGCCTGAAGCCAACGAAGAATCTCTTCCAATCCTTTACCATTCCAGGCACTTATTTCATGGACTGTAATATTTTGGGTGGAATACTGAATTATTTCTTCCAAGCGAAGGTAGTTTTCAAATTCTGGTCTTGACATTATAGTAGCCATGTCTCTATAAAAAAAGAGAAGTAAAGGTATTTAATATCAATGTGATGTGAGTTGTGTAATCTGTTGGGTTGTAAGAGTAAGAACTTGGAGCCTTTACCTTCATATAGTGTACGGAGGAGAGACAGTTAGACTCTACAACTATTCAAACAATAGCTATGTAATACTAATATTTGCGTGTGCATGTGAAGCAGTGAGCTTTTATGCCAGGCAAAATGTTTAGCGGCAATTTGTGCATCTTTACATTCTGAGTTCAAATTCAACCAAGGTCAACTTTGCCTTTCGTCCTTTTGGGGTTGATAAAATAAGTACCAGTTGAGCACTGTGGTCAATGTAATCAAATTACCCACTGCTCCAAAATTGCTGCCCTTGTGCCAAAATTTGAAAGCAATATTTGTTTGTATGTGTGAATATATAAATATAGGCAGCTATGGACACATAAGAAGTGCAATGGTATCATAGGAAGGTTAATAGAGAAAGTAGTTTTTATGTATGGTTGATGTTTCTACAGTTGGCGTTAGGAAGGGAATTCAGCTGTGGAAACACTGCCAGATCAGACTGGAGCCTGGTGCAGCCTCCTGGCTTCCCAGACCCCGGTCAAACCGTCCAACCCATGCTAGCATGGAAAATGGACGTTAAACGATGATGATGATGATGATGTGCAGGTACAATAAACACTAAGAAGGTACAGAAAACAGATTTCCTCAAATGTGCAGGGGTGGGGGATCCTTAGATGTAGTAGATAGCTTCTGTTATATAGTCGACCAAGTCAGCAGAGAGAGGATGCTCTGAGAGCATAGTTGCTATGGGTTGGTTGAATATATATTGTGGCATTATTTTTACAGCCAGATGCCCTTCCTTTCACTAGCCCTTACCTACTTGTCAAGTCATGGATTTCTTATTACACACATCTTTGGAGACACAAAAGAAAAATAAGAACCCAGAGACAGATACATTACAAACAGGTATAAACCAGTAATACTTACATTTTGTTCAGAAGAAGAAGGACAGGTGTATTGGTCAGTTGTTTGTCTTGTAAAATGGTCAGCAACTGTATACATGCAGCTGAGATTTGCTGTCTGTTGTTTAAATCTATCATATACTGAAACACAAAAAATACCCCAATTAGCTTTTACCCTTCATCTGTTGTCTGTCTTGCATGGAGCACAGAGTCAATCCTTACTTCAAGGAATCAGTAAGGCTCAGAAATCCCTACAAACCTCAACTATATTTCAGTCAGTCTACATGAAAAGCTTCTATGTGGTCATTTGATCAGACAGAAATAACAGCCAAGCAAAATCTGTCTCAAATTATACGTTCCAGTTTTAGTAAAAAAATGACTCATTGGACAATGTGGTCCTAAGGACAAAAAAAAAAAAAAAGGAAACAAACATGGGATGGTCATAGATGGAATGACATTGATTGTAGGCATACTTCATCAGGACTGACCTGTGGTTCAACAACTACAAGTTAACTGTTATTACAAGGTCAATTATTAATACAATTATAATCCAGTAAACTTTTGACAAATAGTTAAATGGGGTTTCACATATTTAATATAAGTGAGTCATTCAAAATGTTCAATTAATTAAAATTACAATTAAAAATAATAATAATGAAATTATTGTATACAGTGCTCAGGTGCACCACAACTTGTCACAAGTGCGTATAAAGAATATGCAGTAATGTACAAATGTCTGGGAAGTGAACAGTGTATGAGTCAGATACATGCTTGCATGTGTATGGAGCGGAGAAAAATCAGGTGTAGTGTTGGTGAATCTCAGGAAGCATGGAAGTTTTGAAGGATGCAGTGCTCCGACACTAACAACTGATGCCGGCAGTCTGTTCCATGCTTCAGCAACTCTTAGTGTGAAAAAATGTTTCCGAAAGTCATGGGAGCTGTGCTGTTTTCTGACTTTGTAAACATGTCTACGGGTGTTTGAAAAGGTGCTCAGAGTTATTGTTTGTAAGATGGTTAATAATTTTATGGGTGTCTGCTAATTTTATAGGTGTCAGACGTCGGAGTTTCAATGTATCCATGCCCAGAGAAGTAAGGCGTTCAGAATATGGCAAATGCCTGATGGAGGGTATTCTCTTGGTTGCACGTTGCTGAACGGTTTCCAGAGGATTAATATCCTGGGCCAGATAGGGGTTCCAGACCGGTGGTGCAAATTCCAAGTGAGGCCGTACCATAGCTATATAAAACCTCAGATAAATAGCCAGAGAGCCGCTCACAAAGGACTCGGTAGGTCATGCCAAGATACCCTCAGCCTTCTAGGTAGTGATAAGAAAAATATATTTGGCTCAATGACTCAAGCAGGTCAAGCAATTCAAGGGAAGCAACTTTTGAAGAAAAATTACTTGCAGGTAGTGGGCAGTGAATCTGGGCTTTGATAAGTATGGTGAGATGAACCTGTATGTTTCAGTGTTATTAAAGCTCCTCGGCAAATAAGTTGGATAACACCAGTTTACTTTCTTTATTGTTTGTTTGTTATTTTTATGGAAAATATGTTCTCAAGAAATTATGCCAGTCACCTCGCCATTTTTCTTTGACATATAAAGAATGTCTTGAAGAGACTAGATGACAGAATTTCATTGTCAGAAATGAGTGAAAATAGATGCAAAAGGAACAACTTTTGGTCACGCAACAGAACTAACAAAAAAATTTAAAAAAATTTCAAATCTTGAATGTGCTGAGAAGGATTCTTTGGGGCTTGAATAAATGTAAAGAAGTTTGATGGAAATATTAGCCATTTTTCATAGTTTCTAAGGATAAGCAAATAGGAAATAACAGTCGCTATCCAAGGACAAAAATTGTGTTACACAGTATAAAAATGATAGTAATGATAGTTTTACATACCATAAGATATTCTGTGTCTCTGAAATAACTGTGCCAAATTGGTCCCATGCAACCTCCAAGTTCTCGTATAACAATGTCTATTTTTTTGCTTAATAATACACTGACCATATTTGTACCCACCTAGGAAAGAATAAATCTTATATATAATATAATATAATATAATATAATATAATATAATATAATATATATATATATATATATGCATGTGCACACACACACAATCCATAGACATCACACAATTTAAAGATAGGTAAACAAATAATGATAATTAATTCTGTTAGTTTTATCATTTATGATTCAGTCTATATATAAATAGAAAAAAAAGAAATCTTTTGAGTTAAGTTTAAACACAGACATTTTAAATTAGCCTAATGCAATCATAGGTGGTATCAACAGAGCTGCAAAAATAAACATCACTTAATTTAAGAGCATCTAAACCTAAAGCATAAACTTTTTCTATCAATAAAATATAATGTGTGCACTGTTTAGTAATTTGTTGTACTTTTGTCTTTCCCTGCTATCATGGGTTAGATGAATACATATTAAAGAGTCATTGTTTTGCTGGATGCACTTCCTGTTGCTAACCCTTATCTGTTTTTCAAGTAAGGTATCTTCTTGTCTACAAGAAAGTAGAGCTAGTGGATGATTTTGTTCACAGGGAATGACGACAAGCACCAGTTTTTAGCTCAACCCTTTCACATGAAGATGTAAACATTCACACACACATACACACAGTATTCTTGAGGGTGACAAGCTCAGAGGAACATAGCCAAGCCACTTAGAAAAATAACTCACAATCAGAAGTTTGGTTGTTAGCTTGCTTACACTAATGTAGCTTGAGGGAGGGGGCCACAGTTGGCACTTTTAAAGGGGCTGTACTTTTGGGTCTGCTGTAGGCAATATATTTTTTTATATGGGGTCCAGGGGCAGCAAACAGAAGGGCTCCCCCCCCCCCCCAAGTAGTACACACTCTAGTTACGCTAGTGGCTTGCTTAATCCATAACAGTGAGTTTAGCAAAATATATTCTGCTTCATATGCGGGCTTATCAGGTTGGGATGTGCATGACACAAACACATGGAACCATGACTGAAGAGTTTTCCATTTGAGACCTTTCTATCTTTTATTTAGAGAGTATCTTTTAGATAACATTATCCAATGTGTCAATCCATTTTCTCAATGATCAAACTGCAAAATAGAGAAACAATAAATAATAATTTCGTTTTTGGATTTGGTTTGCAAGATTCTTTATATGAGTTCATGTGTTGAAGCATTTTCAGTCGTGTCTGGGGAGAGTCATTTTCTTTTCACTCACCGGTAAAAGAGTCAAGACTATTGAAAAGGTTGCAAGACGCAACGAAAATTTTAGGAAAATAAAAATAAGAAATAAGTGGAAATTTTACCGGTGAGTGTGTTACATTATAAGGCACAAAAAGAAAATGACTCTCCCCAGACACAACAGAATAAATAATAAAATACGAATAAATATTAAATAAAAAATTATTTATATAAAATTAATGAAATGTTTTCTTACTGTTGGAATAGTTGCTGGAATTTCATGGAGGTTTTCAAAAGTACCTTTACTTGTACAATCAAAATTTATTAAGGAATTAACAAACATATTTGCGAGCACATAAAATGGACACATATTGTATTAAAATATGCCACAACTAAAACAATTTCATTAAAAGACATCCAGTTCTCTATATGTTATGAGAAAATACAGTCACTCACTCTCTCTTTCTCACATGCACACACACACATACATACATACAAAAAATACAAAAAAAAATGCATGCAAATGTATTTATGTATGTGTATATGAAAGATAATGTGTGAGCTCGTGAAACCATCTAAACCCTGCCAGCATGGAAAACAAATGTTAAATGATGATGATGATACATACATGTTAAGTATCTGCACAGCTTCTGTCAATGAAATTCTCCTCCTAAGGCATTAGTCAACTCAAGGCTACATTAAAAGACACTTGTCCAAACAGTTGTGTGGTGGGATTGAACTTGGAATCTCATAGTGGAGGTGATAATACAACTAGCAGGTCCTGAAGCCATTGTAGTAGAAGTGATACAAGCAGAATGAGGTTACAAAGTGTCTGAGACCCAGTGGCTGTAGTGCATAGGTGGCTGTTTTTTGCCAGTCAGATAACCATATTTCTGAATGCAACCTAGGATGGGTGTGTATATGTGTGTGTGCATGAGAGAGCGAGAGAGAGAGAGAGAGAGGGGGAGAGAGATGAACTTTGTAAAGATCAGCAGCTGATTGGAGCCAAAATATTTTCTGGCCCTGAAAAAAAAAAGCAAAAAAAAAAAGCTCTGAAATGCAGTTGTAGCTATGTAGCAAATAGAGATTGAGATGTAGTTTCAATCCTTGCTTGAAACCAATCTGCTTCATTTGCACATCCAATGTCCTTGTTAAAGGAAGGAATTTCACTGTAGCCCACACCTGGAGAAAATATATATGAAAAGGCCCACTCATGTCTAGTCACAAAACAAATCAAGAATTATTCCTATCTGTTTATAAGACTTCAGATAGAACTTAATTTTTGAAGAGATTGGTTGACAAGGTCTTGACCAACCAAGATTTTGAAGAGATTGGCACACAAGGTCTTGCCCAGCCATGCTTCAAGCACATCTTTAATTGGGGTAAAATGATTTTCATCCTACTCTTACCTGTGTGATATTTCAGTGTTAATGGTTTCGTTATGAAGAAGGGAGAACAGCCACTAGCATGGAAAGATCTATGCTAGGACCATCGTTGTGGGAGCAGATCCGAAATGAGGAAATTTGAGAACAGAGTGGCACGAACGATATGCCTGCAGAATACCTAAAACACAAGTTCCACAGACAACAGGTGGATCCGAGCAGTAATCAATTAAAATAATAATAATAATGAAATTATTGTATACAGTGCTCAGGTGCACCACAACTTGTCAGAAAGTGCATATAAAGTGCATGCAGTAATGTAAAAATGTCTGGAAAGCGAACAATGTATGAGTCAGTTACATGCCTGTGTGTGTATGGAGGGGAGAAATACAAGAGACCGAAAGAGGCCACTTGAATGATCTCCAAGACGATGGGAAGATGACGTGGTCAAATAATGAGGGGTCAAAGAGAAGAGAAGGGTCTAATCAAAGGAAGAATGGAAAGACATTGAGTAATGTATAAAGGCATCTAATAGTTAAGTTAGCAAAATATTCAGATTTTTCACCTCACTACATTAAGAATGTTAGAAGTATTTGTTTTCATGCAGAAAGTGAGCGTAGGCATCCTTCTCCTACATCCCAATAATCAATTAATTTCAGTAAATATATATCGATTAGATTTAGGCGAGTTCAAGTGGCATTTCTAACAACAGGCCATCCTGTTCTGAGTCTAAGAGGGCCTGATCACACTAGCTGTTTCCTTTTTTTTTCTTTTCTTTTTCCCTTGTAATTACTTTGATATTCATTTCACGGTTGATGAAACTGTGTCAGAGCTTTTACAGTCCATGGTCCCCCCTTTTCACACTGGAGCATATATAGAGAACAGAGATTCAGCGTGAATTGTTGCCGGTTGTTTTGGTGGTTGCGTTATTGTTTAACCCCTGGCCAATTTCCATCAATAAGCGTATAATTAAAGACGTTCCTGCTGGGACCACTATGTCTTATTTATTTTCAGACATTGTACAATTTAGGACTACATTATCCAGTGTTTCTTTCTGTTGCTTATAAGTACTGGAGAATTGACTGTTATTTCTAGTGAATCGAGTTGCCGCGTAGTCTTCTCTCATCTCGTTTTTTTTTTAAAGTAGACGACTTTTATTTGAGGGAAAATAGGCTGTTATTTCTAGGTGGGTCGAAGCACCTTTGTTAGTTTTACAATTTAGTTGCGTTGTAGACCAAATATTAGAAAATAACCGACAATAAGAAAGAAATGAGAAAACAGGAAAGAGAGAAGCAAGAAGTATATTTTTATAGAATAATGAAACAGTGTTATAACAATAATAACGTTAGCAAAAAATGTCATTAGTCACCAAGAATTCTCGTGATTTAAATCATTATGCGGTCGCTCGATGTGACAGAAACAACAGCCAAATACCCCCAGACTGCGTCCTACCATCTCCAATGAAAAATGGAAAAAAAAAAAAAAAAAAGATGCAACGGAAAACATTATCTCTGGTATAATAGTCAGGATGCTCATAAAATACATTGTTTGTGATCTTAGTTTTGCTGGACTGAGAATTGACCCAGGGCTAAACAACCAGAAAATGACCCGGAGACGAATTTAAGATAATAACGACACAAACAAGAATAAATCCGATCCATTTGAATGGCAATTATTAAAGATTGCAAAAAGACTGAAGGTGTATTTTTGGGAGAAAACATCTGCTTAAACAGACAGAAAACTTGCCTCCAGGGATATGTAATAAAAGCTGTGTATTATATATTGTTAGAGTAATTCTTGCTGTGATCCTTAACTGGGGGTTATTTTTTATTGTATTGCAAGTAAGTCAGTGGTTGAAAGAACGGTGGGGGAGGAGGACGAATAATAGTACGAACCTTTGAAAAAAAGAAAACAGGTGATTGAGGAGGGAAAACCATTTCGAAAAAAATCGCACACAGTTTATACACACACATACATGCATAAACACGCATACACACCTATCAATCTATCTATATCTATCTATATATACATATATACATGCGCGCACGCACACACACACAAGCACATATATGTACACACACACACACACACATATATATATATATATATATATGCATGCACATACATACTTGCATTTTAAGTGTTAATAACAGAACACATGTAGTTATTAACACTTACAATTAGCCACACACACACACACATAGAGACCAAAACACACACACACACC